>NC_064641.1:975202977-975506007 GCF_023864345.2 Schistocerca serialis cubense | reverse complement strand
CTGACCATCTTATTGACGACTAAACACAGAAATTGCATCGGAATTAAATAGAAGAGGCACAATGCCGACTTCAGTACAAGAGTACCGACTCTTCTTACAGTCTATGCTTTGAACCATTCCTGTGACACTAGTTATAGATTCTGATGCTTCACTTCAGGTTAACTGTATCCCTCTAACCTTCTTATTGACGTTGAAACACAGAAATTGCATCGGAATTAAATAGAAAAGGCACAATGCTGACTTAAGTACAAGAAGACTGACTCATCTTACTGTCTATGATTTGAACCATTCCTGTGACACTAGTTATAGTTTCCGATGCTTCACTTCAGGTTTACTATATCCCTCTGACCTTCTTATTGACGATGAAACACAGAAATTGCGTCGGAATTCAATACAAAGGGCACAATGCCGACTTAAGTACAAGTAGACTGACTCTTCTTACTGTCTATGCTTCGAACCATTCCTGTGACACTAGTTATAGATTTTGATGCTTCACATCAGGTTTACTGTGTCCCTCTGACCTTCTCATTGATGACGAAACACAGAAATTGTATCGGAATTAAATACAAAAGGCACAATGCCGACTTAAGTACAAGAAGACTGACTCTTATTACTGACTATGTTTTGAACCATTCCTGTGACACTAGTTATAGATTCCGATGCTTCACTTCAGGTTTACTATATCCCTCTGACCTTCTTATTGACGATGAAGCACATTAATTGCATCGGAATTCAATTAAAGGCACAATGCCGATTTAAGTACAAGAAGACTGACTCTTCATACTGACTATGTTTTGAAACATTCCTGTGACACTAGTTATAGATTTTGATGTTTCACTTCAGGTTTACTGTGTCCCTCTGACCTTCTTATTGACGATGAAGCACAGAAATTGCATCGGAATTCAATAAAAAGGCACAATGCCGACTTAAGTACAAGAAGACTGACTCTTCCTACTCTCTATGTTTTGAACCATTCCTGTGACACTAGATATAGATTCCGATGCTTCACTTCAGGTTTACTTTATCCCTCTGACCTTCTTATTGACGATGAAACACAGAAATTGCATCGGAATTAAATACAAAAGGCACAATGCCGACTTAAGTACAAGAAGACTGAGTCGTATTATTGTCTATGATTTGAACCATTCCTTTGACACTAGTTATATATTCCGATGCTTCACTTCAGGTTTGCTGTATCCCTTGGACCTTCTTATTGACGATGAATCACAGAAATTGCATCGGAATTAAATACAAAAGGCACAATGCCGACTTATGTACAAGGAGACTGACTCACCATACTGCCTATGATTTGAACCATTCCTGTGACACTAGATATAGATTCCGATGCTTCACTTCAGGTTTACTGTATCCCTTGGACCTTCTTATTGACGATGAATCACAGAAATTGCATCGGAATTAAATAGAATTGGCACAATGCCGACTTATGTACAAGAAGACTGACTCATCTTACTGCCTATGATTTGAACCATTCCTCTGACACTAGATATAGATTCCGATGCTTCACTTCAAGTTTACTGTATCCCTCTGACCTTCTTATTGACGATGAAACACAGAAATTGCATCGGAATTAAATACAAAAGGCACAATACCGACTTATATACAAAAGACTGACTCATCTTACTGTCTATGTTTTGAACCATTCCTGTGACACTAGTTATAGATTCCGATGCTTCACTTCAGGTTTACTGTATCCCTCTGACCTTCTTATTGACGACTAAACACAGAAATTGCATCGGAATTCCATAGAAAAGGCGCAATGCCGACTTCAGTACATTGAGGACCGACTCTTCTTACTGTCTATGTTTTGAACCATTCCTGTAACACTAGTTATAGATTCCGATGCTTCACTTCAGGTTTACTGTATCCCTCTGACCTTCTTATTGACGATGAAATACAGAAATTGCATCGGAATTAAATAGAAGAGGCACAATGCCGACTTCAGTACAAGAGGAGCGACTCTTCTTACTGTCTATGTTTTGAACCATTCCTGTGACACTAGTTATTGATTCCGATGCTTCACTTCAGGTTTACTGTATCCCTTGGACCTTCTTATTGACTACGAAACACAGAAATTGCATCGGAATTAAATAGAAAAAGCACATTGCCGATTTGAGTACAAGAAGACTGACCCTTCCTGTTGTCTATGATTTGAATCATTCCTGTGACACTAGATATAGATTCCGATGTTTCACTTCTGGTTTACTGTTTCCCTCTGACCTTCTTATTGACGACGAAACACAGAAATTACATTGGAATTAAATACAAAAGGCACAATGCCGACTTAAGTACAAGAAGACTGACTCTTCTTACTGACTATGTTTGAACCATTCCTGTGACACTAGTTATAGATTCCGATGCCTCACTTCAGGTTTACTGTATCCCTTGGAACTTCTTATTGACGATGAAACACAGAAATTGCATCGGAATGAAATACGAAAGGCACGTTGCCGACTTATGTACAAAAGACTGACTCATCTTACTGTCTATGCTTTGAACCATTCCTGTGACACTAGTTATAGATTCCGATGCTTCACTTCAGGTTTACTGTATCCCTCTGACCTTCTTATTGACGATGAAGCACAGTAATTGCATCGGAATTCAATATAAAGGCTCAATGCCGATTTAAGTACAAGAAGACTGACTCATCTTACTGTCTATGTTTTGAACCATTCCTGTGACACTAGTTATAGATTTTGATGCTTCACTTCAGGTTTACTGTGTCCCTCTGACCTCCTTGTTGACGATGATGCACAGAAATTGCATCGGAATTCAATAAAAAGGCACAATGCCGACTTAAGTACAAGAAGACTGACTCTTCCTACTTTCTATGTTTTGAACCATTCCTGTGACACTAGATATAGATTCCGATGTTTCACTTCAGGTTTACTGTATCCCTCTGACCTTCTTATTGACGATGAAACACAGAAATTGCATCGGAATTAAAAAGAAAAAGCACAATGCCGACTTAAGTACAAGAAGACTTAGTCTTATTACTGTCTATGATTTGAACCATTCCTGTGACACTAGTTATAGATTCCGATGCTTCACTTCAGGTTTACTGTATCCCTTGGACCTTCTTATTGACGACGAAACACAGAAATTGCATCGGAATTAAATAGAAAAGGCGCAATGCCGACTTGAGTACAAGAAGACTGACCCTTCCTATTGCCTATGTTTTGAAACATTCCAGTGACACTGGTTATAGATTCCGATGCTTCACTTCAGGTTTACTGTATCCCTCTGACCTTCTTATTGACGATGAAAGACAGAAGTTGCATCGGAATTAAATAGAAAATGCACAATGCCGACTTAAGTGCAAGAACACTGACTCTTCCTACTGTCTATGTTTCAACCATTCCTGTGACACTAGTTACAGATTCCTATGCTTCACTTCAGGTTTACTGTATCCCTCTGACCTTCTTATTGACGATGAAATACAGAAATTGCATCGGAATTAAATACAAAAGGCACAATGCCGACTTATGTACAAGTAGAACGACTCTCCTTATTGTCTATGTTTTGAATTTTTTTTTTGACACTAGTTATAGATTCCGATGCTTCACTTCAGGTTTACTGTATCCCTCTGACCTTCTTATTGACGACTAAACACAGAAATTGCATCGGAATTAAATAGAAGTGGCACAATGCCGACTTCAGTGCAAGAGGACCGACTCTTCTTACTGTTTATGTTTTGAACCATACCTGTGCCACTAGTTATAGATTCCGACGCTTCACTTCAGGTTTACTGTATCCCTTGGACCTTCTTATTGACTAGGAAACACAGAAATTGCATCGGAATTAAATAGAAAAGGCACAATGCCGACTTGAGTACAAGAAGACTGACCCTTCCTGTAGTCTATGTTTTGAATCATTCGTGTGACACTAGTTATAGATTCCGATGCTTCATTTCTGGTTTACTGTATGCCTCTGACCTTCTTATAGACGATGAAACACAGAAATTGCATCGGAATTAAATTGAAAAGGAACAATGCCTACTTAAGTACAAGAAGACTGACTCTTCCTACTGTCTATGTTTGAACCATTCCTGTGACACTAGCTATAGATTCCGATGCTTCACTTCAGGTTTACTATATGCCTCTGACCTTCTTATTGACGATGAAACACAGAGATTGCATCGGAATTAAATACAAAAGGCACAATGCCGACTTAAGTACAAGTAGACTGACTCTTCTTACTGTCTTAGCTTTGAATTATTCCTGTGACACTACTTATAGATTTTGATGCTTCACATCAGGTTTACTCTGTCCCTCTGACCTTCTTATTGATGACGAAACACAGAAATTGTATCGGAATTAAATACAAAAGGCACAATGCCGACTTAAGTACAAGAAGACTGACTCTTCTTACTGACTATGTTTTGAACCATACCTGTGCCACTAGTTATAGATTCCGACGCTTCACTTCAGGTTTACTGTATCCCTTGGACCTTCTTATTGACTAGGAAACACAGAAATTGCATCGGAATTAAATAGAAAAGGCACAATGCCGACTTGAGTACAAGAAGACTGACCCTTCCTGTAGTCTATGTTTTGAATCATTCGTGTGACACTAGTTATAGATTCCGATGCTTCATTTCTGGTTTACTGTATGCCTCTGACCTTCTTATAGACGATGAAACACAGAAATTGCATCGGAATTAAATTGAAAAGGAACAATGCCTACTTAAGTACAAGAAGACTGACTCTTCCTACTGTCTATGTTTGAACCATTCCTGTGACACTAGCTATAGATTCCGATGCTTCACTTCAGGTTTACTATATGCCTCTGACCTTCTTATTGACGATGAAACACAGAGATTGCATCGGAATTAAATACAAAAGGCACAATGCCGACTTAAGTACAAGTAGACTGACTCTTCTTACTGTCTTAGCTTTGAATTATTCCTGTGACACTACTTATAGATTTTGATGCTTCACATCAGGTTTACTCTGTCCCTCTGACCTTCTTATTGATGACGAAACACAGAAATTGTATCGGAATTAAATACAAAAGGCACAATGCCGACTTAAGTACAAGAAGACTGACTCTTCTTACTGACAATGTTTTGAACCATTCCTGTGACACTAGTTATAGATTCCGATGCTTCACTTCAGGTTTACTGTATCCCTCTGACCTTCTTATTGACGATGAAGCACAGTAATTGCATCGGAATTCAATACAAAGGCACAATGCCGATTTAAGTACAAGAAGACTGACTCTTCTTACTGACTATGTTTTGAACCATTCCTGCGACACTAGTTATAGATTTTGATGCTTCACTTCAGGTTTACTGTGTCCCTCTGACCTTCTTACTGACGATGAAGCACAGAAATTGCATCGGAATTCAATAAAAAGGCACAATGCCGACTTAAGTACAAAAAGACTGACTCTTCCTACTCTCTATGTTTTGAACCATTCCTGTGACACTAGTTATAGATTCCGATGCTTCACTTCAGGTTTACTGTATCCCTCTGACCTTCTTATTGACGACGAAACACAGAAATTGCATCGGAATGAAATAGAAGAGGCACAATGCAGACTGCAGTACAAGAAGACTGACTCTTCCTACTGTCTATGTTTTGAACCGTTCCTGTGACACTAGTTATAGATTCCGATGCTTCACCTCAGGTTTACTGTATCTCTCTGACCTTCTTATTGACAATGAAACACAGAAATTGCATGGGAATGAGACACAAAAACCACAATGCTGACTTCAGTACAAGAGGACCGACTCATCTTACTGTCTATGTTTTGAACCATTCCTGTGACACTAGTTATAGATTCCGGTGCTTCACTTCCGGTTTACTTTATCCCTTGGACCTTCTTATTGACGACGAAACACAGAAAATTGCATCGGAATTAAATAGAAAAGGCACAATGCCGACTTGAGTACAAGAAGACTGACCCTTCATATTGCCTATGTTTTGAACCATTCCTGTGACACTAGTTATAGATTCCGATGCTTCACTTCAGGTTTACTGTATCCCTCTGACCTTCTTATTGACGATGAAACACAGAAGTTGCATCGGAATTAAATAGAAAAGGCACAATGCCGACATACGTACAAGAAGAATGACTCTTCTTACTGTCTATGTTTGAACCATTCCTGTGACACTAGTCATAGATTCCGATGCTTTACTTCAAGTTTACTGTATCCCTCTGACCTTCTTATTGACGATGAAACACAGAAATTGCATCGGAATTAAATACAAAAGGCACAATGCCGACTTAAGTAGAAGTAGAATGACTCTTCTTACTTTCTATATTTTGAACCATTCCTGTGACACTAGTTATAGATTCTGATGCTTCACTTCAGGTTTACTGTGTCGCTCTGACCTTCTTATTGACGACGAATCACAGAAATTGCATCGGAATTAAATACAAAAGGCACAATGCCGACTTAAGTACAAGAAGACTGATTCTTCTTACTGACTATGTTTGAACCATTCCTGTGACACTAGTTATAGATTCCGATGCTTCACTTCAGGTTTACTGTATCCCTTGGACCTTGTTATTGACGACTAAACACAGAAATTGCATCGGAAGTAAATAGAAGAGGCACAATGCCGACTTCAGTACAAGAGGAGCGACTCTTCTTACTGTCTATGTTTTGAACCATTCCTGTGACACTAGTTATAGATTCCGATGCTTCTCTTCAGGTTTACTGTATCCCTTGGACCTTCTTATTGACTACGATAAACAGAAATAACTTCGGAATTAAATAGAAAAGGCACAATGCCGACTTGAGTGCAAGAAGACTGACCCTTCCTGTTGTCTATGTTTTGAATCATTCCTGTGACACTAGTTATAGATTCCGATGCTTCATATCAGGTTTGCTGTATCCCTCTGACCTTCTTATAAACGACGAAACACAGAAATTGCATCGGAATTAAATAGAAAAGGAACAATGCCTACTTAAGTACAAGAATACTGACTGTTACTACTGTCTATGTTTGAACCATTCCTGTGACACTAGTTATAGATTCCGATGCTTCACTTCAGGTTTACTGTATCCCTCTGACCTTCTTATTGACGATGAAACACAGAAATTCCATCGGAATTAAATACTAAAAGGCACAATGCTGACTTCAGTACAAGAGGACCGACTCTTCTTACTGTCTATGTTTTGAACCATTCCTGTGACACTAGTTATAGATTCCGATGCTTCACTTCAGGTTTACTGTATCCCTTTGACCTTCTTATTGACGACGAAACACAGAAATTGCATCTGAATTAAATAGAAAAGGCGCAATGCCGACTTGAGTGCAAGAAGACTGACCCTTCCTATTGCCTATGTTTTGAACCATTCCTGGGACACTAGTTATAGATTCCGATGCTTCACTTCAGGTTTACTGTATCCCTCTGACCTTCTTATTGACGACTAAACACAGAAATTGCATCGGAATTCCATAGAAGAGGCACAATGCCGAATTCAGTACAAGAGGACCGACTCTTCTTACTGTCTATGTTTTGAACCATTCCTGTAACACTAGTTATAGATTCCGATGCTTCACTTCAGGTTTACTGTATCCCTCTGACCTTCTTATTGACGATGAAACACAGAAATTGCATCGGAATTAAATACAAAAGGCACAATGCCGACTTAAGTACAAGTAGAAAACCTCTTCTTACTGTCTATTTTTTGAACCATTCCTGTGACACTAGTTATAGATTCTGATGCTTCACTTCAGGTTTACTGTGTCCCTCTGACCTTCTTATTGACGACGAAACACAGAAATTGCATCGGAATTAAATACAAAAGGCACAATGCCGACTTAAGTACAAGAAGACTGACTCTTCTCACTGACTATGTTTGAACCATTCCAGTGACACTAGTTATAGATTCCGATGCTAAACTACAGGTTTACTGTATCCCATGGAACTTCTTATTGACGACTAAACACAGAAATTGCATCGGAATTAAATAGAAGAGGCACAATGCCGACTTCAGTACAAGAGGACCGACACTTCTTACAGTCTATGCTTTGAACCATTCCTGTGACACTAGTTATAGATTCTGATGCTTCACTTCAGGTTAACTGTATCCCTCTGACCTTCTTTTTGACGATGAAACACAGAAATTGCATCGGAATTCAATAGAAAAGGCACAATGCTGACTTAAGTACAAGAAGACTGACTCATCTTACTGTCTATGATTTGAACCATTCCTGTGACACTAGTTATAGTTTCCGATGCTTCACTTCAGGTTTACTATATCCCTCTGACCTTCTTATTGACGATGAAGCACAGTAATTGCATCGGAATTCAATACAAAGGCACAATGCCGATTTAAGTACAAGAAGACTGACTCTTCTTACTGACTATGTTTTGAAACATTCCTGTGACACTAGTTATTGATTTTGATGTTTCACTTCAGGTTTACTGTGTCCCTCTGACCTTCTTATTGACGATGAAGCACTGAAATTGCATCGGAATTCAATAAAAAGGCACAATGCCGACTTAAGTACAAGAAGACTGACTCTTCCTACTCTCTATGTTTTGAACCATTCCTGTGACACTAGTTATAGATTCCGATGCTTCACTTCAGGTTTACTGTATCCCTCTGACCATCTTATTGACGACTAAACACAGAAATTGCATCGGAATTAAATAGAAGAGGCACAATGCCGACTTCAGTACAAGAGGACCGACTCTTCTTACAGTCTATGCTTTGAACCATTCCTGTGACACTAGTTATAGATTCTGATGCTTCACTCCAGGTTAACTGTATCCCTCTCACCTTCTTATTGACGATGAAACACAGAAATTGCATCGGAATTAAATAGAAAAGGCACAATGCTGACTTAAGTACAAGAAGACTGACTCATCTTACTGTCTATGATTTGAACCATTCCTGTGACACTAGTTATAGTTTCCGATGCTTCACTTCAGGTTTACTATATCTCTCTGACCTTCTTATTGACGATGAAACACAGAAATTGCGTCGGAATACAATACAAAAGGCACAATGCCGACTTAAGTACAAGTAGACTGATTCTTCTTACTGTCTATGCTTCGAACCATTCCTGTGACACTAGTTATAGATTTTGATGCTTCACATCAGGTTTACTGTGTCACCCTGACCTTCTCATTGATGACGAAACACAGAAATTGTATCGGAATTAAATACAAAAGGCACAATGCCGACTTAAGTACAAGAAGACTGACTCTTATTACTGACTATGTTTTGAACCATTCCTGTGACACTAGTTATAGATTCCGATGCTTTACTTCAGGTTTACTGTATCCCTCTGACCTTCTTATTGACGATGAAACACAGAAATTGCATCGGAATTAAATACAAAAGGCACAATGCCGACTTAAGTAGAAGTAGAATGACTCTTCTTACTGTCTATATTTTGAACCATTCCTGTGACACTAGTTATAGATTCTGATGCTTCACTTCAGGTTTACTGTGTCCCTCTGACCTTCTTATTGACGACGAATCACAGAAATTGCATCGGAATTAAATACAAAAGGCACAATGCCGACTTAAGTACAAGAAGACTGATTCTTCTTACTGACTATGTTTGAACCATTCCTGTGACACTAGTTATAGATTCCGATGCTTCACTTCAGGTTTACTGTATCCCTTGGAACTTCTTATTGACGTTGAAACACAGAAATTGCATCGCAATGAAATACGAAAGGCACAATGCCGACTTATGTTCAAAAGACTGACTCATCTTACTGTCTATGTTTTGAACCATTCCTGTGACACTAGTTATAGATTCCAATGCTTCACGTCAGGTTTACTGTATCCCTCTGACCTTCTTATTGATGACTAAACACAGAAATGGCATCGGAATTAAATAGAAGAGGCACAATGCCGACTTCAGTACAAGAGGAGCGACTCTTCTTACTGTCTATGTTTTGAACCATTCATGTGACACTAGTTATAGATTCCGATGCTTCACTTCAGGTTTACTGTATCCCTTGGACCTTCTTATTGACTACGATAAACAGAAATTGCTTCGGAATTAAAAAGAAAAGGCACAATGCCGACTTGAGTGCAAGAAGACTGACCCTTCCTGTTGTCTATGTTTTGAATCATTCCTGTGACACTAGTTATAGATTCCGATGCTTCATTTCAGGTTTGCTGTATCCCTCTGACCTTCTTATAAACGACGAAACACAGAAATTGCATCGGAATTAAATAGAAAAGGAACAATGCCTACTTAAGTACAAGGATACTGACTGTTACTACTGTCTATGTTTTAACCATTCCTGTGACACTAGTTATAGATTCCGATGCTTCACTTCAGGATTACTGTATCTCTCTGACCTTCTTATTGACAATGAAACACAGAAATTGCATCGGAATTAGATACAAAAAGCACAATGCTGACTTCAGTACAAGAGGACCGACTCTTCTTACTGTCTATGTTTTGAACCATTCCTGTGACACTAGTTATAGATTCCGATGCTTCACTTCAGGTTTACTGTATCCCTCTGACCTTCTTATTGACGACGAAACACAGAAATTGCATCTGAATTAAATAGAAAGGCGCAATGCCGACTTGAGTACAAGAAGACTGACCCTTCCTATTGCCTATGTTTTGAACCATTCCTGGGACACTAGTTATAGATTCCGATGCTTCACTTCAGGTTTACTGTATCCCTCTAACCTTCTTATTGACGATGAAACACAGAAATTGCGTCGGAATTCAATACAAAAGGCACAATGCCGACTTAAGTACAAGTAGACTGACTCTTCTTACTGTCTATGCTTCGAACCATTCCTGTGACACTAGTTATAGATTTTGATGCTTCACTTCAGGTTTACTGTGTCCCTCTGACCTCCTTATTGATGACGAAACACAGAAATTGTATCGGAATTAAATACAAAAGGCACAATGCCGACTTAAGTACAAGAAGACTGACTCTTATTACTGACTATGTTTTGAACCATTCCTGTGACACTAGTTATAGATTCCGAAGCTTTACTTCAGGTTTACTATATCCCTCTGACCTTCTAATTGACGATGAAGCACAGTAATTGCATCGGAATTCAATATAAAGGCACAATGCCGATTTAAGTACAAAAAGACTGACTCTTCATACTGACTATGTTTTGAAACATTCCTGTGACACTAGTTATAGATTTTGATGTTTCACTTCAGGTTTACTGTGTCCCTCTGACCTTCTTATTGACGATGAAGCACAGAAATTGCATCGGAATTCAATAAAAAGGCACAATGCCGACTTAAGTACAAGAAGACTGACTCTTCCTACTCTCTATGATTTGAACCATTCCTGTGACACTAGTTATAGATTCCGATGCTTCACTTCAGGTTTACTGTATCCCTCTGACCATCTTATTGACGACTAAACACAGAAATTGCATCGGAATTAAATAGAAGAGGCACAATGCCGACTTCAGTACAAGAGGACCGACTCTTCTTACAGTCTATGCTTTGAACCATTCCTGTGACACTAGTTATAGATTCTGATGCTTCACTTCAGGTTAACTGTATCCCTCTCGCCTTCTTATTGAAGATGAAACACAGAAATTGCATCGGAATTAAATAGAAAAGGCACAATGCTGACTTAAGTACAAGTAGACTGACTCTTCTTACTGTCTATGCTTCGAACCATTCCTGTGACACTAGTTATAGATTTTGATGCTTCACATCACGTTTACTGTGTCCCTCTGACCTTCTCATTGATGACGAAACACAGAAATTGTATCGGAATTAAATACAAAAGGCACAATGCCGACTTAAGTACAAGAAGACTGACTCTTATTACTGACCATGTTTTGAACCATTCCTGTGACACTAGTTATAGATTCCGATGCTTCACTTCAGGTTTACTATATCCCTCTGACCTTCTTATTGACGATGAAGCACACTAATTGCATCGGAATTCAATATAAAGGCACAATGCCGATTTAAGTACAAGAAGACTGACTCTTCATACTGACTATGTTTTGAAACATTCCTGTGACACTAGTTATAGATTTTGATGTTTCACTTCAGGTTTACTGTGTCCCTCTGACCTTCTTATTGACGATGAAGCACAGATATTGCATCGGAATTCAATAAAAAGGCACAATGCCGACTTAAGTACAAGAAGACTGACTCTTCCTACTCTCTATGTTTTGAACCATTCCTGTGACACTAGATATAGATTCCGATGCTTCACTTCAGGTTTACTGTATCCCTCTGACCTTCTTATTGACCATGAAACACAGAAATTGCATCGGAATTAAATACAAAAGGCACAATGCCGACTTAAGTACAAGAAGACTGAGTCGTATTATTGTCTATGATTTGAACCATTCCTCTGACACTAGTTATAGATTCCGATGCTTCACTTCAGGTTTGCTGTATCCCTTGGACCTTCTTATTGACGATGAATCACAGAAATTGCATCGGAATTAAATACAAAAGGCACAATGCCGACTTATGTACAAGAAGACTGACTCATCTTACTGCCTATGATTTGAACCATTCCTGTGACACTAGATATAGATTCCGATGCTTCACTTCAGGTTTACTGTATCCCTTGGACCTTCTTATTGACGATGAATCACAGAAATTGCATCGGAATTAAATAGAATTGGCACAATGCCGACTTATGTACAAGAAGACTGACTCATCTTACTGCCTATGATTTGAACCATTCCTCTGACACTAGATATAGATTCCGATGATTCACTTCAAGTTTACTGTATCCCTCTGACCTTCTTATTGACGATGAAACACAGATATTGCATCGGAATTAAATACAAAAGGCACAATACCGACTTATGTACAAAAGACTGACTCATCTTACTGTCTATGTTTTGAACCATTCCTGTGACACTAGTTATAGATTCCGATGCTTCACTTCAGGTTTACTGTATCCCTCTGACCTTCTTATTGACGACTAAACACAGAAATTGCATCGGAATTCCATAGAAGAGGCACAATGCCGACTTCAGTACAAGAGGACCGACTCTTCTTACTGTCTATGTTTTGAACCATTCCTGTAACACTAGTTATAGATTCCGATGCTTCACTTCAGGTTTACTGTATCCCTCTGACCTTCTTATTGACGATGAAATACAGAAATTGCATCGGAATTAAATAGAAAAGGCACAATGCCGACTTAAGTACAAGAAGACTGACTCTTCCTACTCTGTATGTTTTGAACCATTCCTGTGACACTAGATATAGATTCCGATGCTTCATTTCAGGTTTACTGTATCCCTCTGACCTTCTTATTGACGATGAAACACAGAAATTCCATCGGAATTAAATACAAAAGGCACAATGCCTACTCAAGTAAAAGATGACTGACTCTTCCTACTGTCTATGTTTTGAACCATTCCTGTGACACTAGTTATAGATTCCGATGCTTCACTTCAGGTTTACTGTATCCTTCTGACCTTCTTATTAATGATGAAACACAGAAATTGCATCGGAATTAAATAGAAAAGGCACAATGCTGACTTAAGTGCAAGAAGACTGACTCATCTGACTGTCTATGATTTGAACCATTCCTGTGACACTAGTTATAGATTCCGATTCTTCACCTCAGGTTTACTGTTTCCCTTGGAACTTCTTGTTGACGACTAAACACAGAAATTGCATCGGAATTAAATAGAAGAGGCACAATGCCGACTTCAGTACAAGAGGACCGACTCTTCTTACTGTCTATGATTTGAATCATTCCTGTGACACTAGATATAGATTCCGATGTTTCACTTCTGGTTTACTGTATCCCTCTGACCTTCTTATTGACGACGAACACAGAAATTACATTGGAATTAAATACAAAAGGCACAATGCCGACTTAAGTACAAGAAGACTGACTCTTCTTACTGACGATGTTTGAACCATTCCTGTGACACTAGTTATAGATTCCGATGCCTCACTTCAGGTTTACTGTATCCCTTGGAACTTCTTAATGACGATGAAACACAGAAATTGCATCGGATTGAAATACGAAAGGCACGTTGCCGACTTATGTAAAAAAGACTGACTCATCTTACTGTCTATGTTTTGAACCATTCCTGTGACACTAGTTACAGATTCCGATGCTTCACTTCAGGTTTACTGTATCCCTCTGACCTTCTTATTGACGATGAAAGACAGAAGTTGCATCGGAATTAAATAGAAAAGGCACAATGCCGACTTCAGTGCAAGAACACTGACTCTTCCTACTGTCTATGTTTGAACCATTCCTGTGACACTAGTTACAGATTCCGATGCTTCACTTCAGGTTTACTGTATCCCTCTGACCTTCTTATTGACGATGAAACACAGAAATTGCATCGGAATTAAATACAAAAGGCACAATGCCGACTTATGTACAAGTAGAATGACTCTCCTTATTGTCTATGTTTTGAACTATTCCTGTGACACTAGTTATAGATTCCGATGCTTCACTTCAGGTTTACTGTATCCCTCTGACCTTCTTATTGACGACTAAACACAGAAATTGCATCGGAATTAAATAGAAGAGGCACAATGCCGACTTCAGTACAAGAGGACCGACTCTTCTTACTGTTTATGTTTTGAACCATACCTGTGACACTAGTTATAGATTCCGATGCTTCACTTCAGGTTTACTGTATCCCTTGGACCTTCTTATTGACTAGGAAACACAGAAATTGCATCGGAATTAAATAGAAAAGGCACAATGCCGACTTGAGTACAAGAAGACAGACCCTTCCTGTTGTCTATGTTTTGAATCGTTCGTGTGACACTAGTTATAGATTCCGATGCTTCATTTCAGGTTTACTGTATCCCTCTGACCTTCTTATAGACGTTGAAACACAGAAATTGCATCTGAATTAAATAGAAAAGGAACAATGCCTACTTAAGTACAAGAAGACTGACTCTTCCTACTGTCTATGTTTGAACCATTTCTGTGACACTAGCTATAGATTCCGATGCTTCACTTCAGGTTTACTATATCCCTCTGACCTTCTTATTGACGATGAAACACAGAAATTGCATCGGAATTAAATACAAAAGGCACAATGCCGACTTAAGTACAAGTAGACTGACTCTCCTTACTGTCTTAGCTTTGAACCATTCCTGTGACACTACTTATAGATTTTGATGCTTCACATCAGGTTTACTCTGTCCCTCTGACCTTCTTATTGATGACGAAACACAGAAATTGTATCGGAATTAAATACAAAAGGCACAATGCCGACTTAAGTACAAGAAGACTGACTCTTCTTACTGACTATGTTTTGAACCATTCCTGTCACACTAGTTATAGATTCCGATGCTTCACTTCAGGTTTACTGTATCCCTCTGACCTTCTTATTGACGATGAAGCACAGTAATTGCATCGGAATTCAATACAAAGGCACAATGCCGATTTAAGTACAAGAAGACTGACTCTTCTTACTGACTATGTTTTGAACCATTCCTGTGACACTAGTTATAGATTTTGATGCTTCACTTCAGGTTTACTGTGTCCCTCTGACCTTCTTATTTACGATGAAGCTCAGAAATTGCATCGGAATTCAATAAAAAGGCACAATGCCGACGTAAGTACAAAAAGACTGACTCTTCCTACTCTCTATGTTTTGAACCATTCCTGTGACACTAGTTATAGATTCCGATGCTTCACTTCAGGTTTACTGTATCCCTCTGACCTTCTCATTGACGACGAAACACAGAAATTGCATCGGAATGAAATAGAAGAGGCACAATGCAGACTTCAGTACAAGAAGACTGACTCTTCCTACTGTCTATGTTTTGAACCGTTCCTGTGACACTAGTTATAGATTCCGATGCTTCACCTCAGGTTTACTGTATCTCTCTGACCTTCTTATTGACAATGAAACACAGAAATTGCATCGGAATGAGACACAAAAAGCACAATGCTGACTTCAGTACAAGAGGACCGACTCTTCTTACTGTCTATGTTTTGAACCATTCCTGTGACACTAGTTATAGATTCCGGTGCTTCACTTCCGGTTTACTTTATCCCTTGGACCTTTTTATTGACGACGAAACACAGAAATTTGCATCGGAATTAAATGGAAAAGGCACAATGCCGACTTGAGTACAAGAAGACTGACCCTTCCTTTTGCCTATGTTTTGAACCATTCCTGTGACACTAGTTATAGACTCCGATGCTTCACTTCAGGTTTACTGTATCCCTCTGACCTTCTTATTGACGATGAAACACAGAAGTTGCATCGGAATTAAATAGAAAAGGCACAATGCCGACATACGTACAAGGAGAATGACTCTTCTTACTGTCTATGTTTGAACCATTCCTGTGACACTAGTTATAGATTCCGATGCTTTACTTCAGGTTTACTGTATCCCTCTGACCTTCTTATTGACGATGAAACACAGAAATTGCATCGGAATTAAATACAAAAGGCACAATGCCGACTTAAGTGGAAGTAGAATGACTCTTCTTACTGTCTATATTTTGAACCATTCCTGTGACACTAGTTATAGATTCTGATGCTTCACTTCAGGTTTACTGTGTCCCTCTGACCTTCTTATTGACGACGAATCACAGAAATTGCATCGGAATTAAATACAAAAGGCACAATGCCGACTTAAGTACAAGAAGACTGACTCTTCTCACTGACTAAGTTTGAACCATTCCTGTGACACTAGTTATAGATTCCGATGCTTCACTACAGGTTTACTGTATTCCATGGAACTTCTTATTGACGACTAAACACAGAAATTGCATCGGAATTAAATAGAAGAGGCACAATGCCGACTTCAGTACAAGAGGACCGACTCTTCTTACAGTCTATGTTTTGAACCATTCCTGTGACACTAGTTATAGATTCTGATGCTTCACTTCAGGTTAACTGTATCCCTCTAACCTTCTTATTGACGATGAAACACAGAAATTGCATCGGAATTAAATAGAAAAGGCACAATGCTGACTTAAGTAAAAGAAGACTGACTCATCTTACAGTCTATGATATGAACCATTCCTGGGACACTAGTTATAGTTTCCGATGCTTCACTTCAGGTTTACTATATCCCTCTGACCTTCTTGTTGACGATGAAACACAGAAATTACGTCGGAATTCAATACAAAAGGCACAATGCCGACTTAAGTACAAGTAGACTGACTCTTCTTACTGTCTATGCTTCGAACCATTCCTGTGACACTAGTTATAGATTTTGATGCTTCACATCAGGTTTACTGTATCTCTCTGACCTTCTTATTGACGATGAAAGACAGAAGTTGCATCGGAATTAAATAGAAAAGGCACAATGCCGACTTCAGTGCAAGAACACTGACTCCTCCTACTGTCTATGTTTGAACCTTTCCTGTGACACTAGTTACAGATTCCGATGCTTCACTTCAGGTTTACTGTATCCCTCTGACCTTCTTATTGACGATGAAACACAGAAATTGCATCGGAATTAAATACAAAAGGCACAATGCCGACTTATGTACAAGTAGAATGACTCTCCTTGTTGTCTATGTTTTGAACTATTCCTGTGACACTAGTTATAGATTCCGATGCTTCACTTCAGGTTTACTGTATCCCTCTGACCTTCTTATTGACGACTAAACACAGAAATTGCATCGGAATTAAATAGAAGAGGCACAATGCCGACTTCAGTACAAGAGGACCGACTCTTCTTACTGTTTATGTTTTGAACCATACCTGTGACACTAGTTATAGTTTCCGATGCTTCACTTCAGGTTTACTGTATCCCTTGGACCTTCTTATTGACTAGGAAACACAGAAATTGCATCGGAATTAAATAGAAAAGGCACAATGCCGACTTGAGTACAAGAAGACAGACCCTTCCTGTTGTCTATGTTTTGAATCGTTCGTGTGACACTAGTTATAGATACCGATGCTTCATTTCAGGTTTACTGTATCCCTCTGACCTTCTTATAGACGATGAAACACAGAAATAGCATCTGAATTAAATAGAAAAGGAACAATGCCTACTTAAGTACAAGAAGACGGACTCTTCCTACTGTCTATGTTAGAACCATTTCTGTGACACTAGCTATAGATTCCGATGCTTCACTTCAGGTTTACTATATCCCTCTGACCTTCTTATTGACGATGAAACACTGAAATTGCATCGGAATTAAATACAAAAGGCACAATGCCGACTTAAGTACAAGTAGACTGACTCTCCTTACTGTCTTAGCTTTGAACCATTCCTGTGACACTACTTATAGATTTTGATGCTTCACATCAGGTTTACTCTGTCCCTCTGACCTTCTTATTGATGACGAAACACAGAAATTGTATCGGAATTAAATACAAAAGGCACAATGCCGACTTAAGTACAAGAAGACTGACTCTTCTTGCTGACTATGTTTTGAACCATTCCTGTGACACTAGTTATAGATTCCGATGCTTCACTTCAGGTTTACTGTATCCCTCTGACCTTCTTATTGACGATGAAGCACAGTAATTGCATCGGAATTCAATACAAAGGCACAATGCCGATTTAAGTACAAGAAGACTGACTCTTCTTACTGACTATGTTTTGAACCATTCCTGTGACACTAGTTATAGATTTTGATGCTTCACTTCAGGTTTACTGTGTCCCTCTGACCTTCTTATTGACGATGAAGCACAGAAATTGCATCGGAATTCAATAAAAAGGCACAATGCCGACTTAAGTACAAAAAGACTGACTCTTCCTACTCTCTATGTTTTGAACCATTCCTGTGACCCTAGTTATAGATTCCGATGCTTCACTTCAGGTTTACTGTATCCCTCTGACCTTCTTATTGACGACGAAACACAGTAATTGCATCGGAATGAAATAGAAGAGGCACAATGCAGACTTCAGTACAAGAAGACTGACTCTTCCTACTGTCTATGTTTTGAACCGTTCCTGTGACACTAGTTATAGATTCCGATGCTTCACTTCAGGTTTACTGTATCTCTCTGACCTTCTTATTGACAATGAAACACAGAAATTGCATCGGAATGAGACACAAAAAGCACAATGCTGACTTCAGTACAAGAGGACCGACTCTTCTTACTGTCTATGTTTTGAACCATTCCTGTGACACTAGTTATAGATTCCGGTGCTTCACTTCCGGTTTACTTTATCCCTTGGACCTTTTTATTGACGACGAAACACAGAAATTTGCATCGGAATTAAATGGAAAAGGCACAATGCCGACTTGAGTACAAGAAGACTGACCCTTCCTTTTGCCTATGTTTTGAACCATTCCTGTGACACTAGTTATAGATTCCGATGCTTCACTTCTGGTTTACTGTATCCCTCTGACCTTCGTATTAACGATGAAACACAGAAGTTGCATCGGAATTAAATAGAAAAGGCACAATGCCGACATACGTACAAGAAGAATGACTCTTCTTACTGTCTATGTTTGAACCATTCCTGTGACACTAGTTATAGATTCCGATGCTTTACTTCAGGTTTACTGTATCCCTCTGACCTTCTTATTGACGATGAAACACAGAAATTGCATCGGAATTAAATACAAAAGGCACAATGCCGACTTAAGTGGAAGTAGAATGACTCTTCTTACTGTCTATATTTTGAACCATTCCTGTGACACTAGTTATAGATTCTGATGCTTCACTTCAGGTTTACTGTGTCCCTCTGACCTTCTTATTGACGACGAATCACAGAAATTGCATCGGAACTAAATACAAAAGGCACAATGCCGACTTAAGTACAAGAAGACTGACTCTTCTCACTGACTGTGTTTGAACCATTCCTGTGACACTAGTTATAGATTCCGATGCTTCACTACAGGTTTACTGTATCCCATGGAACTTCTTATTGACGACTAAACACAGAAATTGCATCGGAATTAAATAGAAGAGGCACAATGCCGACTTCAGTACAAGAGGACCGACTCTTCTTACAGTCTATGCTTTGAACCATTCCTGTGACACTAGTTATAGATTCTGATGCTTCACTGCAGGTTAACTGTATCCCTCTAACCTTCTTATTGACGATGAAACACAGAAATTGCATCGGAATTAAATAGAAAAGGCACAATGCTGACTTAAGTAAAAGAAGACTGACTCATCTTACTGTCTATGATTTGAACCATTCCTGGGACACTAGTTATAGTTTCCGATGCTTCACTTCAGGTTTACTATATCCCTCTGACCTTCTTATTGACGATGAAACACAGAAATTACGTCGGAATTCAATACAAAAGGCACAATGCCGACTTAAGTACAAGTAGACTGACTCTTCTTACTGTCTATGCTTCGAACCATTCCTGTGACACTAGTTATAGATTTTGATGCTTCACATCAGGTTTACTGTGTCCCTCTGACCTTCTTATTGATGACGAAACACAGAAAATGTATCGGAATTAAATACAAAAGGCACAATGCCGACTTAAGTACAAGAGGACTGACTCTTCTTACTGACTATGTTTTGAACCATTCCTGTGACACTAGTTATAGATTTTGATGCTTCACTTCAGGTTTACTGTGTCCCTCTGACCTTCTTATTGACGATGAAGCACAGAAATTGCATCGGAATTCAATAAAAAGGCACAATGCCGACTTAAGTACAAAAAGACTGACTCTTCCTACTCTCTATGTTTTGAACCATTCCTGTGACACTAGTTATAGATTCCGATGCTTCACTTCAGGTTTACTGTATCCCTCTGACCTTCTTATTGACGACGAAACACAGAAATTGCATCGGAATGAAATAGAAGAGGCACAATGCAGACTTCAGTACAAGAAGACTGACTCTTCCTACTGTCTATGTTTTGAACCGTTCCTGTGACACTAGTTATAGATTCCGATGCTTCACCTCAGGTTTACTGTATCTCTCTGACCTTCTTATTGACAATGAAACACAGAAATTGCATCGGAATGAGACACAAAAAGCACAATGCTGACTTCAGTACAACAGGACCGACTCTTCTTACTGTCTATGTTTTGAACCATTCCTGTGACACTAGTTATAGATTCCGGTGCTTCACTTCCGGGTTACTTTATCCCTTGGACCTTTTTATTGACGACGAAACACAGAATATTGCATCGGAATTAAATGGAAAAGGCACAATGCCGACTTGAGTACAAGAAGACTGACCCTTCCTTTTGCCTATGTTTTGAACTATTCCTGTGACACTAGTTATAGATTCCGATGCTTCACTTCAGGTTTACTGTATCCCTCTGACCTTCTTATTGACGATGAAACACAGAAGTTGCATCGGAATTAAATAGAAAAGGCACAATGCCGACATACGTACAAGAAGAATGACTCTTCTTACTGTCTATGTTTGAACCATTCCTGTGACACTAGTTATAGATTCCGATGCTTTACTTCAGGTTTACTGTATCCCTCTGACCTTCTTAATGACGATGAAACACAGAAATTGCATCGGAATTAAATACAAAAGGCACAATGCCGACTTAAGTGGAAGTAGAATGACTCCTCTTACTGTCTATATTTAGAACCATTCCTGTGACACTAGTTATAGATTCTGATGCTTCACTTCAGGTTTACTGTGTCCCTCTGACCTTCTTATTGACGACGAATCACAGAAATTGCATCGGAATTAAATACAAAAGGCACAATGCCGACTTAAGTACAAGAAGACTGACTCTTCTCACTGACTATGTTTGAACCCTTCCTGTGACACTAGTTATAGATTCCGATGCTTCACTACAGGTTTACTGTATCCCATGGAACTTCTTATTGACGACTAAACACAGAAATTGCATCGGAATTAAATAGAAGAGGCACAATGCCGACTTCAGTACAAGAGGACCGACTCTTCTTACAGTCTATGCTTTGAACCATTCCTGTGACACTAGTTATAGATTCTGATGCTTCACTTCAGGTTAACTGTATCCCTCTAACCTTCTTATTGACGATGAAACACAGAAATTGCATCGGAATTAAATAGAAAAGGCACAATGCTGACTTAAGTAAAAGAAGACTGACTCATCTTACTGTCTATGATTTGAACCATTCCTGTGACACTAGTTATAGTTTCCGATGCTTCACTTCAGGTTTACTATATCCCTCTGACCTTCTAATTGACGATGAAACACAGAAATTGCGTCGGAATTCAATACAAAAGGCACAATGCCGACTTAAGTACAAGTAGACTGACTCTTCTTACTGTCTATGCTTCGAACCATTCCTGTGACACTAGTTATAGATTTTGATGCTTCACATCAGGTTTACTGTGTCCCTCTGACCTTCTTATTGATGACGAAACACAGAAATTGTATCGGAATTAAATACAAAAGGCACAATGCCGACTTAAGTACAAGAAGACTGACTCTTATTACTGACTATGTTTTGAACCATTCCTGTGACACTAGTTATAGATTCCGATGGTTCACGTCAGGTTTACTATATCCCTCTGACCTTCTTATTGACGATGAAGCACAGTAATTGCATCGGAATTCAATATAAAGGCACAATGCCGATTTAAGTACAAGAAGACTGACTCTTCATACTGACTATGTTTTGAAACATTCCTGTGACACTAGTTATAGATTTCGATGTTTCACTTCAGGTTTACTGTGTCCATCTGACCTTCTTATTGACGATGAAGCACAGAAATTGCATCGGAATTCAATAAAAAGGCACAATGCCGACTTAAGTACAAGAAGACTGACTCTTCCTACTCTCTATGTTTTGAACCATTCCTGTGACACTAGATATAGATTCCGATGCTTCACTTCAGGTTTACTGTATCCCTCTGACCTTCTTATTGACGATGAAGCACAGTAATTGCATCGGAATTCAATACAAAGGCACAATGCCGATTTAAGTACAAGAAGACTGACTCTTCTTACTGACTATGTTTTGAACCATTCCTGTGACACTAGTTATAGATTTTGATGCTTCACTTCAGGTTTACTGTGTCCCTCTGACCTTCTTATTGACGATGAAGCACAGAAATTGCATCGGAATTCAATAAAAAGGCACAATGCCGACTTAAGTACAAAAAGACTGACTCTTCCTACTCTGTATGTTTTGAACCATTCCTGTGACACTAGTTATAGATTCCGATGCTTCACTTCAGGTTTACTGTATCCCTCTGACCTTCTTATTGACGACGAAACACAGAAATTGCATCGGAATGAAATAGAAGAGGCACAATGCAGACTTCAGTACAAGAAGACTGCCTCTTCCTACTGTCTATGTTTTGAACCGTTCCTGTGACACTAGTTATAGATTCCGATGCTTCACTTCAGGTTTACTGTATCTCTCTGACCTTCTTATTGACAATGAAACACAGAAATTGCATCGGAATGAGACACAAAAAGCACAATGCTGACTTCAGTACAAGAGGACCGACTCTTCTTACTGTCTATGTTTTGAACCATTCCTGTGACACTAGTTATAGATTCCGGTGCTTCACTTCCGGTTTACTTTATCCCTTGGACCTTTTTATTGACGACGAAACACAGAAATTTGCATCGGAATTAAATGGAAAAGGCACAATGCCGACTTGAGTACAAGAAGACTGACCCTTCCTTTTGCCTATGTTTTGAACCATTCCTGTGACACTAGTTATAGATTCCGATGCTTCACTTCAGGTTTACTGTATCCCTCTGACCTTCTTATTGACGATGAAACACAGAAGTTGCATCGGAATTAAATAGAAAAGGCACAATGCCGACATACGTACAAGAAGAATGACTCTTCTTACTGTCTATGTTTGAACCATTCCTGTGACACTAGTTATAGATTCCGATGCTTTACTTCAGGTTTACTGTATCCCTCTGACCTTCTTATTGACGATGAAACACAGAAATTGCATCGGAATTAAATACAAAAGGCACAATGCCGACTTAAGTGGAAGTAGAATGACTCTTCTTACTGTCTATATTTTGAACCATTCCTGTGACACTAGTTATAGATTCTGATACTTCACTTCAGGTTTACTGTGTCCCTCTGACCTTCTTATTGACGACGAATCACAGAAATTGCATCGGAGTTAAATACAAAAGGCACAATGCCGACTTAAGTACAAGAAGACTGACTCTTCTCACTGACTATGTTTGAACCATTCCTGTGACACTAGTTATAGATTCCGATGCTTCACTACAGGTTTACTGTATCCCATGGAACTTCTTATTGACGACTAAACACAGAAATTGCATCGGAATTAAATAGAAGAGGCACAATGCCGACTTCAGTACAAGAGGACCGACTCTTCTTACAGTCTATGCTTTGAACCATTCCTGTGACACTAGTTATAGATTCTGATGCTTCACTTCAGGTTAACTGTATCCCTCTAACCTTCTTATTGACGATGACACACAGAAATTGCATCGGAATTAAATACAAAAGGCACAATGCCGACTTAAGTACAAGAAGACTGAGTCGTATTATTGTCTATGATTTGAACCTTCCTCTGACACTAGTTACAGATTCCGATGCTTCACTTCAGGTTTGCTGTATCCCTTGGACCTTCTTATTGACGATGAATCACAGAAATTGCTTCGGAATTAAATACAAAAGGCACAATGCCGACTTATGTACAAGAAGACTGACTCATCTTACTGCCTATGATTTGAACCATTCCTGTGACACTAGATATAGATTCCGATGTTTCACTTCAGGTTTACTGTATCCCTTGGACCTTCTTATTGACGATGAATCACAGAAATTGCATCGGAATTAAATAGAATTGGCACAATGCCGACTTATGTACAAGAAGACTGACTCATCTTACTGCCTATGATTTGAACCATTCCTGTGACACTAGATATAGATTCCGATGCTTCACTTCAAGATTACTGTATCCCTCTGACCTTCTTATTGACGATGAAACACAGAAATTGTATCGGAATTAAATACAAAAGGCACAATACCGACTTATGTACAAAAGACTGACTCATCTTACTGTCTATGTTTTGAACCATTCCTGTGACACTAGTTATAGATTCCGATGCTTCACTTCAGGTTTACTAAATCCCTCTGACCTTCTTATTGACGACTAAACACAGAAATTGCATCGGAATTCAATAGAAGAGGCACAGTGCCGACTTCAGTACAAGAGGACCGAATCTTCTTACTGTCTATGTTTTGAACCATTCCTGTAACACTAGTTATAGATTCCTATGCTTCACTTCAGGTTTACTGTATCCCTCTGACCTTCTTATTGACGATGAAATACAGAAATTGCATCGGAATTAAATAGAAAAGGCACAATGCTGACTTAAGTACAAGAAGACTGACTCATCTTACTGTCTATGATTTGAACCATTCCTGTGACACTAGTTATAGATTCCGATGCTTCACTTCAGGTTTACTAAATCCCTCTGACCTTCTTATTGACGATGAAACACAGAAATTGCATCGGAATTAAAAACAAAAGGCACAATGCCGACTTAAGTACAAGTAGACTGACTCTTCTTACTGTCTATGCTTTGAACCATTCCTGTGACACTAGTTATAGATTTTGATGCTTCACATCAGGTTTACTGTGTCCCTCTGACCTTCTTATTGATGACGAAAAACAGAAAATGTATCGGAATTAAATACAAAAGGCACAATGCCGACTTAAGTACAAGAAGACTGACTCTTATTACTGACTATGTTTTGAACCATTCCCGTGACACTAGTTATAGATTCCGATGCTTCTCTTCAGGTTTACTGTATCCCTCTGACCTTCTTATTGACGATGAAGCACAGTAATTGCATCGGAATTCAATATAAAGGCACAATGCCGATTTAAGTACAAGAAGACTGACTCTTCATACTGACTATGTTTTGAACCATTCCTGTGACACTAGATATGGATTCCGATGCTTTACTTCAGGTTTACTGCATCCCTTTTACCTTCTTATTGACGATGAAACACAGAAATTGCATCGGAATTAAATACAAAATTCACAATACCGACTTAAGTACAAAAGACTGACTCATCTTACTGTCTATGTTTTGAACCATTCCTGTGACCCTAGTTATAGATTCCGATGCTTCACTTCAGGTTTACTGTATCCCTCTGACCTTCTTATTGATGACGAAACACAGAAATTGTATCGGAATTAAATACAAAAGGCACAATGCCGAATTAAGTACAAGAAGACTGACTCTTCTTACTGACTATGTTTTGAACCATTCCTGTGACACTAGTTATAGATTCCGATGCTTCACTTCAGGTTTACTGTATCCCTCTGACCTTCTTATTGACGATGAAGCACAGTAATTGCATCGGAATTCAATACAAAGGCACAATGGCGATTTAAGTACAAGAAGACTGACTCTTCTTACTGACTATGTTTTGAACCATTCCTGTGACACTAGTTATAGATTTTGATGCTTCACTTCAGGTTTACTGTGTCCCTCTGACCTTCTTATAGACGATGAAACACAGAAATTGCATCTGAATTAAATAGAAAAGGAACAATGCCTACTTAAGTACAAGAAGACTGACTCTTCCTACTGTCTATGTTAGAACCATTTCTGTGACACTAGCTATAGATTCCGATGCTTCACTTCAGGTTTACTATATCCCTCTGACCTTCTTATTGACGATGAAACACAGAAATTGCATCGGAATTAAATACAAAAGGCACAATGCCGACTTAAGTACAAGTAGACTAACTCTCCTTACTGTCTTAGCTTTGAACCATTCCTGTGACACTACTTATAGATTTTGATGCTTCACATCAGGTTTGCTCTGTCCCTCTGACCTTCTTATTGATGACGAAACACAGAAATTGTATCGGAATTAAATACAAAAGGCACAATGCCGACTTAAGTACAAGAAGACTGACTCTTCTTACTGACTATGTTTTGAACCATTCCTGTGACACTAGTTATAGATTCCGATGCTTCACTTCAGGTTTACTGTATCCCTCTGACCTTCTTATTGACGATGAAGCACAGTAATTGCATCGGAATTCAATACAAAGGCACAATGGCGATTTAAGTACAAGAAGACTGACTCTTCTTACTGACTATGTTTTGAACCATTCCTGTGACACTAGTTATAGATTTTGATGCTTCACTTCAGGTTTACTGTGTCCCTCTGACCTTCTTATTGACGATGAAGCACAGAAATTGCATCGGAATTCAATAAAAAGGCACAATGCCGACTTAAGTACAAAAAGACTGACTCTTCCTACTCTCTATGTTTTGAACCATTCCTGTGACACTAGTTATAGATTCCGATGCTTCACTTCAGGTTTACTGTATCCCTCTGACCTTCTTATTGACGACGAAACACAGAAATTGCATCGGAATGAAATAGAAGAGGCACAATGCAGACTTCAGTACAAGAAGACTGACTCTTCCTACTGTCTATGTTTTGAACCGTTCCTGTGACACTAGTTATAGATTCCGATGCTTCACTTCAGGTTTACTGTATCTCTCTGACCTTCTTATTGACAATGAAACACAGAAATTGCATCGGAATGAGACACAAAAAGCACAATGCTGACTTCAGTACAAGAGGACCGACTCTTCTTACTGTCTATGTTTTGAACCATTCCTGTGACACTAGTTATAGATTCCGGTGCTTCACTTCCGGTTTACTTTATCCCTTGGACCTTTTTATTGACGACGAAACACAGAAATTTGCATCGGAATTAAATTGAAAAGGCACATTGCCGACTTGAGTACAAGAAGACTGACCCTTCCTTTTGCCTATGTTTTGAACCATTCCTGTGACACTAGTTATAGATTCCGATGCTTCACTTCAGGTTTACTGTATCCCTCTGACCTTCTTATTGACGATGAAACACAGAAGTTGCATCGGAATTAAATTGAAAAGGCACAATGCCGACATACGTACAAGAAGAATGACTCTTCTTACTGTCTATGTTTGAACCATTCCTGTGACACTAGTTATAGATTCCGATGCTTTACTTCAGGTTTACTGTATCCCTCGGACCTTCTTATTGACGATGAAACACAGAAATTGCATCGGAATTAAATACAAAAGGCACAATGCCGACTTAAGTGGAAGTTGAATGACTCTTCTTACTGTCTATATTTTGAACCATTCCTGTGACACTAGTTATAGATTCTGATGCTTCACTTCAGGTTTACTGTGTCCCTCTGACCTTCTTATTGACGACGAATCACAGAAATCGCATCGGAATTAAATACAAAAGGCACAATGCCGACTTAAGTACAAGAAGACTGACTCTTCTCACTGACTATGTTTGAACCATTCCTGTGACACTAGTTATAGATTCCGATGCTTCACTACAGGTTTACTGTATCCCATGGAACTTCTTATTGACGACTAAACACAGAAATTGCATCGGAATTAAATAGAAGAGGCACAATGCCGACTTCAGTACAAGAGGACCGACTCTTCTTACAGTCTATGCTTTGAACCATAAATGTGACACTAGTTATAGATTCTGATGCTTCACTTCAGGTTAACAGTATCCCTCTAACCTTCTTATTGACGATGAAACACAGAAATTGCATCGGAATTAAATAGAAAAGGCACAATGCTGACTTAAGTAAAAGAAGACTGACTCATCTTACTGTCTATGATTTGAACCATTCCTGGGACACTAGTTATAGTTTCCGATGCTTCACTTCAGGTTTACTATATCCCTCTGACCTTCTTATTGACGATGAAACACAGAAATTACGTCGGAATTCAATACAAAAGGCACAATGCCGACTTAAGAACAAGTAGACTGAATCTTCTTACTGTCTATGTTTCGAACCATTCCTGTGACACTAGTTATAGATTTTGATGCTTCACATCAGGTTTACTGTGTCCCTCTGACATTCTTATTGATGACGAAACACAGAAATTGTATCGGAATTAAATACAAAAGGCACAATGCCGACTTAAGTACAAGAGGACTGACTCTTCTTACTGACTATGTTTTGAACCATTCCTGTGACACTAGTTATAGATTACGATGCTTCACTTCAGGTTTACTGTATCCCTCTGACCCTGTTATTGACGATGAAGCACAGTAATTGCATCGGAATTCAATACAAAGGCACAATGCCGATTTAAGTACAAGAAGACTGACTCTTCTTACTGACTATGTTTTGAACCATTCCTGTGACACTAGTTATAGATTTTGATGCTTCACTTCAGGTTTACTGTGTCCCTCTGACCTTCTTATTGACGATGAAGCACAGAAATTGCATCGGAATTCAATAAAAAGGCACAATGCCGACTTCAGTACAAAAAGACTGACTCTTCCTACTCTCTATGTTTTGAACCATTCCTATGACACTAGTTATAGATTCCGATGCTTCACTTCAGGTTTACTGTATCCCTCTGACCTTCTTATTGACGACGAAACACAGAAATTGCATCGGAATGAAATAGAAGAGGCACAATGCAGACTTCAGTACAAGAAGACTGACTCTTCCTACTGTCTATGTTTTGAACCGTTCCTGTGACACTAGTTATAGATTCCGATGCTTCACCTCAGGTTTACTGTATCTCTCTGACCTTCTTATAGACAATGAAACACAGAAATTGCATCGGAATGAGACACAAAAAGCACAATGCTGACTTCAGTACAAGAGGACCGACTCTTCTTACTGTCTATGTTTTGAACCATTCCTGTGACACTAGTTATAGATTCCGGTGCTTCACTTCCGGTTTACTTTATCCCTTGGACCTTTTTATTGACGACGAAACACAGAAAATTGCATCGGAATTAAATGGAAAAGGCACAATGCCGACTTGAGTACAAGAAGACTGACCCTTCCTTTTGCCTATGTTTTGAACCATTCCTGTGACACTAGTTATAGATTCCGATGCTTCACTTCAGGTTTACTGTATCCCTCTGACCTTCTTATTGACGATGAAACACAGAAGTTGCATCGGAATTAAATAGAAAAGGCACAATGCCGACATACGTACAAGAAGAATGGCTCTTCTTACTGTCTATGTTTGAACCATTCCTGTGACACTAGTTATAGATTCCGATGCTTTACTTCAGGTTTACTGTATCCCTCTGACCATCTTATTGACGATGAAACACAGAAATTGCATCGGAATTAAATACAAAAGGCACAATGCCGACTTAAGTGGAAGTAGAATGACTCTTCTTACTGTCTAGATTTTGAACCATTCCTGTGACACTAGTTATAGATTCTGATGCTTCACTTCAGGTTTACTGTGTCCCTCTGACCTTCTTATTGACGACGAATCACAGAAATTGCATCGGAATTAAATACAAAAGGCACAATGCCGACTTAAGTACAAGAAGACTGACTCTTCTCACTGACTATGTTTGAACCATTCCTGTGACACTAGTTATAGATTCCGATGCTTCACTACAGGTTTACTGTATCCCATGGAACTTCTTATTGACGACTAAACACAGAAATTGCATCGGAATTAAATAGAAGAGGCACAATGCCGACTTCAGTACAATAGGACCGACTCTTCTTACAGTCTATGCTTTGAACCATTCCTGTGACACTAGTTATAGATTCTGATGCTTCACTTCAGGTTAACTGTATCCCTCTAACCTTCTTATTGACGATGAAACACAGAAATTGCATCGGAATTAAATAGAAAAGGCACAATGCTGACTTAAGTAAAAGAAGACTGACTCATCTTACTGTCTATGATTTGAACCATTCCTGTGACACTAGTTATAGTTTCCGATGCTTCACTTCAGGTTTACTAAATCCCTCTGACCTTCTTATTGACGATGAAACACAGAAATTGCGTCGGAATTCAATACAAAAGGCACAATGCCGACTTAAGTACAAGTAGACTGACTCTTCTTACTGTCTATGCTTCGAACCATTCCTGTGACACTAGTTATAGATTTTGATGCGTCCACATCAGGTTTACTGTGTCCCTCTGACCTTCTTATTGATGACGAAACACAGAAATTGTATCGGAATTAAATACAAAAGGCACAATGCCGACTTAAGTACAAGAAGACTGACTCTTATTACTGACTATGTTTTGAACCATTCCTGTGACACTAGTTATAGATTCCGATGGTTCACGTCAGGTTTACTATATCCCTCTGACCTTCTTATTGACGATGAAGCACAGTAATTGCATCGGAATTCAATATAAAGGCACAATGCCGATTTAAGTACAAGAAGACTGACTCTTCATACTGACTATGTTTTGAAACATTCCTGTGACACTAGTTATAGATTTCGATGTTTCACTTCAGGTTTACTGTGTCCCTCTGACCTTCTTATTGACGATGAAGCACAGAAATTGCATCGGAATTCAATAAAAAGGCACAATGCCGACTTAAGTACAAGAAGACTGACTCTTCCTACTCTCTATGTTTTGAACCATTCCTGTGACACTAGATATAGATTCCGATGCTTCACTTCAGGTTTACTGTATCCCTCTGACCTTCTTATTGACGATGAAACACAGAAATTGCATCGGAATTAAATACAAAAGGCACAATGCCGACTTAAGTACAAGAAGACTGAGTCGTATTATTGTCTATGATTTGAACCTTCCTCTGACACTAGTTACAGATTCCGATGCTTCACTTCAGGTTTGCTGTATCCCTTGGACCTTCTTATTGACGATGAATCACAGAAATTGCTTCGGAATTAAATACAAAAGGCACAATGCCGACTTATGTACAAGAAGACTGACTCATCTTACTGCCTATGATTTGAACCATTCCTGTGACACTAGATATAGATTACGATGTTTCACTTCAGGTTTACTGTATCCCTTGGACCTTCTTATTGACGATGAATCACAGAAATTGCATCGGAATTAAATAGAATTGGCACAATGCCGACTTATGTACAAGAAGACTGACTCATCTTACTGCCTATGATTTGAACACTTCCTGTGACACTAGATATAGATTCCGATGCTTCACTTCAAGTTTACTGTATCCCTCTGACCTTCTTATTGACGATGAAACACAGAAATTGTATCGGAATTAAATACAAAAGGCACAATACCGACTTATGTACAAAAGACTGACTCATCTTACTGTCTATGTATTGAACCATTCCTGTGACACTAGTTATAGATTCCGATGCTTCACTTCAGGTTTACTGTATCCCTCTGACCTTCTTATTGACGACTAAACACAGAAATTGCATCGGAATTCAATAGAAGAGGCACAATGCCGACTTCAGTACAAGAGGACCGAATCTTCTTACTGTCTATGTTTTGAACCATTCCTGTAACACTAGTTATAGATTCCGATGCTTCACTTCAGGTTTACTGTATCCCTCTGACCTTCTTATTGACGATGAAATACAGAAATTGCATCGGAATTAAATATAAAAGGCACAATGCTGACTTAAGTACAAGAAGACTGACTCATCTTACTGTCTATGATTTGAACCATTCCTGTGACACTAGTTATAGATTCCGATGCTTCACTTCAGGTTTACTAAATCCCTCTGACCTTCTTATTGACGATGAAACACAGAAATTGCATCGGAATTAAAAACAAAAGGCACAATGCCGACTTAAGTACAAGTAGACTGACTCTTCTTACTGTCTATGCTATGAACCATTCCTGTGACACTAGTTATAGATTTTAATGCTTCACATCAGGTTTACTCTGTCCCTCTGACCTTCTTATTGATGACGAAAAACAGAAATTGTATCGGAATTAAATACAAAAGCACAATGCCGACTTAAGTACAAGAAGACTGACTCTTATTACTGACTATGTTTTGAACCATTCCCGTGACACTAGTTATAGATTCCGATGCTTCACTTCAGGTTTACTGTATCCCTCTGACCTTCTTATTGACGATGAAGCACAGTAATTGCATCGGAATTCAATATAAAGGCACAATGCCAATTTAAGTACAAGAAGACTGACTCTTCATACTGACTATGTTTTGAACCATTCCTGTGACACTAGATATAGATTCCGATGCTTTACTTCAGGTTTACTGCATCCCTCTGACCTTCTTATTGACGATGAAACACAGAAATTGCATCGGAATTAAATACAAAAGGCACAATGGCGTCTTAAGAACAAGAAGACGGAGTCTTACTACTGTCTATGATTTGAACCATTCCTGTGACACTAGTTATAGATGCCGATCCTTCACTTCAGGTTTACTGTATCCCTTTTACCTTCTTATTGACGATGAAACACAGAAATTGCATCGGAATTAAATACAAAATTCACAATACCGACTTAAGTACAAAAGACTGACTCATCTTACTGTCTATGTTTTGAACCATTCCTGTGACCCTAGTTATAGATTCCGATGCTTCACTTCAGGTTTACTGTATCCCTCTGACCTTCTTATTGATGACGAAACACAGAAATTGGATCGGAATTAAATACAAAAGGCACAATGCCGACTTAAGTACAAGAAGACGGAGTCTTATTACTGTCTATGATTTGAACCATTCCTGTGACACTAGTTATACATTCCGATGCTTCACTTCAGGTTTACTGTATCCCTTGAACCTTCTTATTGACGATGAAACACAGAAATTGCATTGGAATTAAATGGAAAAGGCGCAATGCCGACTTGAGTACAAGAAGACTGACCCTTCCTATTGCCTAATTTTTGAACCATTCCTGTGACACTAGTTATAGATTCCGATGCTTCACTTCAGGTTTACTGTATCCCTCTGACCTTCTTATTGACGATGAAACACAGAAGTTGCATCGGAATTAGATACAAAAAGCACAATGCTGACTTCAGTACAAGAGGACCGACTCTTGTTACTGTCTATGTTTTGAACTATTCCTGTGACACTAGTTATAGATTCCGATGCTTCATTTCAGGTTTACTTTATCCCTTGGACCTTCTTATTGACGACGAAACACAGAAATTGCATCGGAATTAAATAGAAAAGGCGCAATGCCGACTTGAGTACAAGAAGACTGACCCTTCCTAATGGTTATGCTTTGAACCATTCCTGTGACACTAGTTATAGATTCCGATGCTTCACTTCAGGTTTACTGTATCCCTCTCACCTTCTTATTGACGATGAGACACAGAAGTGGCATCGGAATTAAATAGAAAAGGCACAATGCCGACTTAAGTACAAGAAGAATGACTCTTCCTACTGTCTATGTTTGAACCATTCCTGTGACACTAGTTACAGATTCCGATGCTTCACTTCAGGTTTACTGTATCCCTCTGACCTTCTTATTGACGATGAAACACAGAAATTGCATCGGAATTAAATACAAAAGGCACAATGCCGACTTAAGTAGAAGTAGAATGTCTCTTCTTACTGTCTATATTTTGAACCATTCCTGTGACACTAGTTATAGATTCTGATGCTTCACTTCAGGTTTACTGTGTCCCTCTGACCTTCTTATTGACGACGAAACACAGAAATTGCATCGGAATTAAATACAAAAGGCACAATGCCGACTTAAGTACAAGAACACTGACTCTTCTTACTGACTATGTTTGAAGCATTCCTGTGACACTAGTTATAGATTCCGATGCTTCACTTCAGGTTTACTGTATCCCTTGGAACTCCTTATTGACGATGAAACACAGAAATTGCATCGGAATGAAATACGAAAGGCACAATGCCGACTTATGTACAAAAGACTGACTCATCTTACTGTCTATGTTTGAACCATTCCTGTGACACTAGTTATAGATTCCGATGCTTCACTTCAGGTTTACTGTATTCCTCTGACCTTCTTATTGACGACTAAACACAGAAATTGCATCGGAATTAAATAGAAGAGGCACAATGCAGACTTCAGTACAAGAAGACTGACTCTTCGTACTGTCTATGTTTTGAACCGTTCCTGTGACACTAGTTATAGATTCCGATCCTTCACCTCAGGTTTACTGTATCTCTCTGACCTTCTTATTGACAATGAAACACAGAAATTGCATCGGAATTAGATACAAAAAGCACAATGCTGACTTCAGTACAAGAGGACCGACTCTTCTTACTGTCTATGTTTTAAACCATTCCTGTGAAACTAGTTATAGATTCCGATGCTTCACTTCAGGTTTACTTTATCCCATGGACCTTCTTATTGACGACGAAACACAGAAATTGCATCGGAATTAAATAGAAATGGCGCAATGCCGACTTGAGTACAAGAAGACTGACCCTCCCTATTGCCTATGTTTTGAACCATTCCTGTAACACTAGTTATAGATTCCGATGCTTCACTTCAGGTTTACTGTATCCCTCTGACCTTCTTATTGACGATGAAACACAGAAGTTGCATCGGAATTAAATAGAAAAGGCACAATGCCGACATAAGTACAAGAAGAATGACTCTTCCCACTGTCTATGTTTGAACCATTCCTGTGACACTAGTTATAGTTTCCGATGCTTCACTTCAGGTTTACTGTATCCCTCTGACCTTCTTATTGACGATGAAACACAGAAATTTTAACGGAATTAAATACAAAAGGCACAATGCCGACTTAAGTAGCAGTAGAATGACTCTTCTTACTGTCTATATTTTGAACCATTCCTGTGACACTAGTTATAGATTCTGAAGCTTCACATCAGGTTTACTGTGTCCCTCTGACCTTCTTATTGACGACGAAACACAGAAATTGCATCGGAATTAAATACAAAAGGCACAATGCCGACTTAAGTACAAGAAGACTGACTCTTCTTACTGACTATGTTTGAACCATTCCTGTGACACTAGTTATAGATTCCGATGCTTCACTTCAGGTTTACTGTATCCATTGGAACTTCGTATTGACGATGAAACACAGAAATTGCATCGGAATGAAATACAAAAGACACAATGCCGACTTATGTACAAAAGACTGACTCATCTTACTGTCTATGTTTTCAACCATTCCTGTGACACTAGTTATAGATTCCGATGCTTCACTTCAGGTTTACTGTATCCCCCTGACCTTCTTATTGACGACTAAACACAGAAATTGCATAGGAATTAAATAGAAGAGGCACAATGCCGACTTCAGTACAAGAGGAGCGACTCTTCTCACTGTCTATGTTTTGAACCATTCCTGTGACACTAGTTATACATCCCGATGCTTCACTTCAGGTTTACTGTATCCCTTGGACCTTCTTATTGACTACGAAACACAGAAATTGCACCGGAATTAAATAGAAAAGGCACAATGCCGACTTGAGTGCAAGAAGACTGACCCTTCCTGTTGTCTATATTTTGAATCATTCCTGTGACACTAGTTATAGATTCCGATGCTTCATTTCAGGTTTACTGTATCATTCTGACCTTCTTATAGACGATGAAACACAGAAATTGCATCGGAATTAAATAGAAAAAGAACAATGCCTACTTAAGTACAAGAAGACTGACTCTTCCTACTGTCTACGTTTGAACCATTCCTGTGACACTAGTTATAGATTCCGATGCTTCACATCAGGTTTACTGTATCCCTCTGACCTTCTTATTAACGATGAAACACAGAAATTGCATCGGAATTAAATACAAAAGGCACAATGCCGACTCAAGTACAAGAACACTGACTCATCCTACTGTCCATGTTTTGAACCATTGCTGTGACACTAGTTATAGATTCCGATGCTTCACTTCAGGTTTACTGTATCCCTCTGACCTTCTTATTGACGATGAAACACCGAAATTGCATCGGAATTAAATACAAAAGGCACAATGCCGACTTAAGGACAAGAAGACTGACCCTCCTTACTGTCTATGTTTTGAACCATTCCTGTGACACTAGTTATAGATTCCGATGCTTCACTTCAGGTTTACTGTATCCCTTGGACCTTCTTATTGACTACGATACACAGAAATTGCTTCGGAATTAAATAGAAAGGCACAATGCCGACTTGAGTGCAAGAAGACTGACCCTTCCTGTTGTCTATGATTTGAATCATTCCTGTGACACTAGTTATAGATTCCGATGCTTCATTTCAGGTTTACTGTATCCCTCTGACCTTCTTATAAACGACGAAACACAGAAATTGCATCGGAATTAAATAGAATAGGAACAATGCCTACTTAAGTACAAGAATACTGACTCTTCCTACTGTCTATGTTTGAACCATTCCTGTGACACTAGTTATAGATTCCGATGCATCATTTCAGGTTTACTGTATCCCTCTGACCTTCTTGTTGACGATGAAACACAGAAATTCCATCGGAATTTAATACATAAGGCACAATGCCAACTCAAGTAAAAGATGACTGACTCTTCCTACTGTCTATGTTTTCAACCATTCCTGTGACACTAGTTATAGATTCCGATGCTTCACTTCAGGTTTACTGTATCCCTCTGACCTTCTTATTAATGATGAAACACAGAAATTGCATCGGAATTAAATAGAAAAGGCACAATGCTGACTTAAGTACAAGAAGACTGACTCATCTGACTGTCTATGATTTGAACCATTCCTGTGACACTAGTTATAGATTCCGATGCTTCACCTCAGGTTTACTGTATCTCTCTGACCTTCTTATTGACAATGAAACACAGAAATTGCATCGGAATTAGATACAAAAAGCACAATGCTGACTTCAGTACAAGAGGACCGACTCTTCTTACTGTCTATGTTTTGAACCATTCCTGTGACACTAGTTATAGATTCCGATGCTTCACTTCAGGTTTACTGTATCCCTTGGACCTTCTTATTGACGACGAAACACAGAAATTGCATCTGAATTAAATAGAAAAGGCGCAATGCCGACTTGAGTACAAGAAGACTGACCCTTCCTATTGCCTATGTTTTGAACCATTCCTGTGACACTAGTTATAGATTCCGATGCTTCACTACAGGTTTACTGTATCCCATGGAACTTCTTATTGACGATGATACACAGAAATTGCATCGGAATGAAATACGAAAGGCACAATGCCGACTTATCTACAAAAGACAGACTCATCTTATTGTCTATGTTTTGAACCATTCCTGTGACACTAAATATAGATTCCGATGCTTCACTTCAGGTTTACTGTATCCCTTTGACCATCTTATTGACGACTAAACACAGAAATTGCATCGGAATTAAATAGAAGAGGCACAATGCCGACTTCAGTACAAGAGGACCGACTCTTCTTACAGTCTATGCTTTGAACCATTCCTGTGACACTAGTTATAGATTCTGATGCTTCACTTCAGGTTTACTGTATCCCTCTGACCTTCTTATTGACGATGAAACGAAGAAATCGCATCGGAATTAAATAGAAAAGGCACAATGCTGCCTTAAGTACAAGAAGACTGACTCATCTTACTGTCTATGATTTGAACCATTCCTGTGACACTAGTTATAGTTTCCGATGCCTCACTTCAGGTTTACTATATCCCTCTGACCTTCTTATTGACGATGAAACACAGAAATTGCATCGGAATTCAATACAAAAGGCACAATGCCGACTTATGTACAAGTAGACTGACTCTTCTTACTGTCTATGCTTCGAACCATTCCTGTGACACTAGTTATAGATTTTGATGCTTCACATCAGGTTTACTGTGTCCCTCTGACCTTCTTATTGATGACGAAACACAGAAATTGTATCGGAATTAAATACAAAAGGCACAATGCCGACTTAAGTAGAAGTAGAATGTCTCTTCTTACTGTCTATATTTTGAACCATTCCTGTGACACTAGTTATAGATTCTGATGCTTCACTTCAGGTTTACTGTGTCCCTCTGACCTTCTTATTGACGACGAAACACAGAAATTGCATCGGAATTAAATACAAAAGGCACAATGCCGACTTAAGTACAAGAACACTGACTCTTCTTACTGACTATGTTTGAAGCATTCCTGTGACACTAGTTATAGATTCCGATGCTTCACTTCAGGTTTACTGTATCCCTTGGAACTCCTTATTGACGATGAAACACAGAAATTGCATCGGAATGACATACGAAAGGCACAATGCCGACTTATGTACAAAAGACTGACTCATCTTACTGTCTATGTTTGAACCATTCCTGTGACACTAGTTATAGATTCCGATGCTTCACTTCAGGTTTACTGTATTCCTCTGACCTTCTTATTGACGACTAAACACAGAAATTGCATCGGAATTAAGTAGAAGAGGCACAATGCCGACTTCAGTACAAGAGGACAGACTCTTCTTACTGTCTATGTTTTGAACCATTCCTGTGACACTAGTTATAGTTTCCGATGCTTCACTTCTGGTTTACTGTATCCCTCTGACCTTCTTTTTGACGACGAAACACAGAAATTGCATCGGAATTAAATAGAAGAGGCACAATGCAGACTTCAGTACAAGAAGACTGACTCTTCGTACTGTCTATGTTTTGAACCGTTCCTGTGACACTAGATATAGATTCCGATCCTTCACCTCAGGTTTACTGTATCTCTCTGACCTTCTTATTGACAATGAAACACAGAAATTGCATCGGAATTAGATACAAAAAGCACAATGCTGACTTCAGTACAAGAGGACCGACTCTTCTTACAGTCTATGTTTTAAACCATTCCTGTGAAACTAGTTATAGATTCCGATGCTTCACTTCAGGTTTACTTTATCCCATGGACCTTCTTATTGACGACGAAACACAGAAATTGCATCGGAATTAAATAGAAATGGCGCAATGCCGACTTGAGTATAAGAAGACTGACCCTCCCTATTGCCTATGTTTTGAACCATTCCTGTAACACTAGTTATAGATTCCGATGCTTCACTTCAGGTTTACTGTATCCCTCTGACCTTCTTATTGACGATGAAACACAGAAGTTGCATCGGAATTAAATAGAAAAGGCACAATGCCGACATAAGTACAAGAAGAATGACTCTTCCTACTGTCTATGTTTGAACCATTCCTGTGACACTAGTTATAGATTCCGATGCTTCACTTCAGGTTTACTGTATCCCTCTGACCTTCTTATTGACGATGAAACACAGAAATTTTATCGGAATTAAATACAAAAGGCTCAATGCCGACTTAAGTAGCAGTAGAATGACTCTTCTTACTGTCTATATTTTGAACCATTCCTGTGATACTAGTTATAGATTCTGAAGCTTCACATCAGGTTTACTGTGTCCCTCTGACCTTCTTATTGACGACGAAACACAGAAATTGCATCGGAATTAAATACAAAAGGCACAATGCCGACTTAAGTACAAGAAGACTGACTCTTCTTACTGACTATGTTTGAACCATTCCTGTGACACTAGTTATAGATTCCGATGCTTCACTTCAGGTTTACTGTATCCCTTGGAACTTCGTATTGACGATGAAACACAGAAATTGCATCGGAATGAAATACAAAAGACACAATGCCGACTTATGTACAAAAGACTGACTCATCTTACTGTCTATGTTTTCAACCATTCCTGTGACACTAGTTATAGATTCCGATGCTTCACTTCAGGTTTACTGTATCCCCTTGACCTTCTTATTGACGACTAAACACAGAAATTACATAGGAATTAAATAGAAGAGGCACAATGCTGACTTAAGTACAAGAAGACTGACTCATCTGACTGTCTATGATTTGAACCATTCCTGTGACACTAGTTATAGATTCCGATGCTTCACCTCAGGTTTACTGTATCTCTCTGACCTTCTTATTGACAATGAAACACAGAAATTGCATCGGAATTAGATACAAAAAGCACAATGCTGACTTCAGTACAAGAGGACCGACTCTTCTTACTATCTATGTTTTGAACCATTCCTGTGACACTAGTTATAGATTCCGATGCTTCACTTCAGGTTTACTGTATCCCTTGGACCTTCTTATTGACGACGAACCACAGAAATTGCATCTGAATTAAATAGAAAAGGCGCAATGCCGACTTGAGTACAAGAAGACTGACCCTTCCTATTGCCTATGTTTTGAACCATTCCTGTGACACTAGTTATAGATTCCGATGCTTCACTTCAGGTTTACTGTATCCCTCTGACCTTCTTATTAACGATGAAACACAGAAATTGCATCGGAATTAAATACAAAAGGCACAATGCCGACTCAAGTACAAGAACACTGACTGATCCTACTGTCCATGTTTTGAACCATTGCTGTGACACTAGTTATAGATTCCGATGCTTCACTTCAGGTTTACTGTATCCCTCTGACCTTCTTATTGACGATGAAACACCGAAATTGCATCGGAATTAAATACAGAAGGCACAATGCCGACTTAAGGACAAGAAGACTGACCCTCCTTACTGTCTATGTTTTGAACCATTCCTGTGACACTAGTTATAGATTCCGATGCTTCACTTCAGGTTTACTGTATCCCTTGGACCTTCTTATTGACTACGATACACAGAAATTGCTTCGGAATTAAATAGAGAGGCACAATGCCGACTTGAGTGCAAGAAGACTGACCCTTCCAGTTGTCTATGATTTGAATCATTCCTGTGACACTAGTTATAGATTCCGATGCTTCATTTCAGGTTTACTGTATCCCTCTGACCTTCTTATAAACGACGAAACACAGAAATTGCATCGGAATTAAATAGAATAGGAACAATGCCTACTTAAGTACAAGAATACTGACTCTTCCTACTGTCTATGTTTGAACCATTCCTGTGACACCAGTTATAGATTCCGATGCATCATTTAAGGTTTACTGTATCCCTCTGACCTTCTTATTGACGATGAAACACAGAAATTCCATCGGAATTTAATACAAAAGGCACAATGCCGACTCAAGTAAAAGATGACTGACTCTTCCTACTGTCTATGTTTTCAACCATTCCTGTGACACTAGTTATAGATTCCGATGCTTCACTTCAGGTTTACTGTATCCCTCTGACCTTCTTATTAATGATGAAACACAGAAATTGCATCGGAATTAAATAGAAAAGGCACAATGCTGACTTAAGTACAAGAAGACTGACTCATCTGACTGTCTATGATTTGAACCATTCCTGTGACACTAGTTATAGATTCCGATGCTTCACCTCAGGTTTACTGTATCTCTCTGACCTTCTTATTGACAATGAAACACAGAAATTGCATCGGAATTAGATACAAAAAGCACAATGCTGACTTCAGTACAAGAGGACCGACTCTTCTTACTGTCTATGTTTTGAACCATTCCTGTGACACTAGTTATAGATTCCGATGATTCACTTCAGGTTTACTGTATCCCTTGGACCTTCTTATTGACGACGAAACACAGAAATTGCATCGGAATTAAATACAAAAGGCACAATGCCGACTTAAGTACAAGAACACTGACTCTTCTTACTGACTATGTTTGAAGCATTCCTGTGACACTAGTTATAGATTCCGATGCTTCACTTCAGGTTTACTGTATCCCTTGGAACTCCTTATTGACGATGAAACACAGAAATTGCATCGGAATGACATACGAAAGGCACAATGCCGACTTATGTACAAAAGACTGACTCATCTTACTGTCTATGTTTGAACCATTCCTGTGACACTAGTTATAGATTCCGATGCTTCACTTCAGGTTTACTGTATTCCTCTGACCTTCTTATTGACGACTAAACACAGAAATTGCATCGGAATTAAGTAGAAGAGGCACAATGCCGACTTCAGTACAAGAGGACAGACTCTTCTTACTGTCTATGTTTTGAACCATTCCTGTGACACTAGTTATAGTTTCCGATGCTTCACTTCTGGTTTACTGTATCCCTCTGACCTTCTTTTTGACGACGAAACACAGAAATTGCATCGGAATTAAATAGAAGAGGCACAATGCAGACTTCAGTACAAGAAGACTGACTCTTCGTACTGTCTATGTTTTGAACCGTTGCTGTGACACTAGTTATAGATTCCGATCCTTCACCTCAGGTTTACTGTATCTCTCTGACCTTCTTATTGACAATGAAACACAGAAATTGCATCGGAATTAGATACAAAAAGCACAATGCTGACTTCAGTACAAGAGGACCGACTCTTCTTACTGTCTATGTTTTAAACCATTCCTGTGAAACTAGTTATAGATTCCGATGCTTCACTTCAGGTTTACTTTATCCCATGGACCTTCTTATTGACGACGAAACACAGAAATTGCATCGGAATTAAATAGAAATGGCGCAATGCCGACTTGAGTACAAGAAGACTGACCCTCCCTATTGCCTATGTTTTGAACCATTCCTGTAACACTAGTTATAGATTCCGATGCTTCACTTCAGGTTTACTGTATCCCTCTGACCTTCTTATTGACGATGAAACACAGAAGTTGCATCGGAATTAAATAGAAAAGGCACAATGCCGACATAAGTACAAGAAGAATGACTCTTCCTACTGTCTATGTTTGAACCATTCCTGTGACACTAGTTATAGATTCCGATGCTTCACTTCAGGTTTACTGTATCCCTCTGACCTTCTTATTGACGATGAAACACAGAAATTTTATCGGAATTAAATACAAAAGGCTCAATGCCGACTTAAGTAGCAGTAGAATGACTCTTCTTACTGTCTATATTTTGAACCATTCCTGTGATACTAGTTATAGATTCTGAAGCTTCACATCAGGTTTACTGTGTCCCTCTGACCTTCTTATTGACGACGAAACACAGAAATTGCATCGGAATTAAATACAAAAGGCACAATGCCGACTTAAGTACAAGAAGACTGACTCTTCTTACTGACTATGTTTGAACCATTCCTGTGACACTAGTTATAGATTCCGATGCTTCACTTCAGGTTTACTGTATCCCTTGGAACTTCGTATTGACGATGAAACACAGAAATTGCATCGGAATGAAATACAAAAGACACAATGCCGACTTATGTACAAAAGACTGACTCATCTTACTGTCTATGTTTTCAACCATTCCTGTGACACTAGTTATAGATTCCGATGCTTCACTTCAGGTTTACTGTATCCCCTTGACCTTCTTATTGACGACTAAACACAGAAATTGCATAGGAATTAAATAGAAGAGGCACAATGCTGACTTAAGTACAAGAAGACTGACTCATCTGACTGTCTATGATTTGAACCATTCCTGTGACACTAGTTATAGATTCCGATGCTTCACCTCAGGTTTACTGTATCTCTCTGACCTTCTTATTGAAAATGAAACACAGAAATTGCATCGGAATTAGATACAAAAAGCACAATGCTGACTTCAGTACAAGAGGACCGACTCTTCTTACTGTCTATGTTTTGAACCATTCCTGTGACACTAGTTATAGATTCCGATGCTTCACTTCAGGTTTACTGTATCCCTTGGACCTTCTTATTGACGACGAAACACAGAAATTGCATCTGAATTAAATAGAAAAGGCGCAATGCCGACTTGAGTACAAGAAGACTGACCCTTCCTATTGCCTATGTTTTGAACCATTCCTGTGACACTAGTTATAGATTCCGATGCTTCACTTCAGGTTTACTGTATCCCTCTGACCTTCTTATTAACGATGAAACACAGAAATTGCATCGGAATTAAATACAAAAGGCACATTGCCGACTCAAGTACAAGAACACTGACTGATCCTACTGTCCATGTTTTGAACCATTGCTGTGACACTAGTTATAGATTCCGATGCTTCACTTCAGGTTTACTGTATCCCTCTGACCTTCTTATTGACGATGAAACACCGAAATTGCATCGGAATTAAATACAAAAGGCACAATGCCGACTTAAGGACAAGAAGACTGACCCTCCTTACTGTCTATGTTTTGAACCATTCCTGTGACACTAGTTATAGATTCCGATGCTTCACTTCAGGTTTACTGTATCCCTTGGACCTTCTTATTGACTACGATACACAGAAATTGCTTCGGAATTAAATAGAAAGGCACAATGCCGACTTGAGTGCAAGAAGACTGACCCTTCCAGTTGTCTATGATTTGAATCATTCCTGTGACACTAGTTATAGATTCCGATGCTTCATTTCAGGTTTACTGTATCCCTCTGACCTTCTTATAAACGACGAAACACAGAAATTGCATCGGAATTAAATAGAATAGGAACAATGCCTACTTAAGTACAAGAATACTGACTCTTCCTACTGTCTATGTTTGAACCATTCCTGTGACACCAGTTATAGATTCCGATGCATCATTTCAGGTTTACTGTATCCCTCTGACCTTCTTATTGACGATGAAACACAGAAATTCCATCGGAATTTAATACAAAAGGCACAATGCCGACTCAAGTAAAAGATGACTGACTCTTCCTACTGTCTATGTTTTCAACCATTCCTGTGACACTAGTTATAGATTCCGATGCTTCACTTCAGGTTTACTGTATCCCTCTGACCTTCTTATTAATGATGAAACACAGAAATTGCATCGGAATTAAATAGAAAAGGCACAATGCTGACTTAAGTACAAGAAGACTGACTCATCTGACTGTCTATGATTTGAACCATTCCTGTGACACTAGTTATAGATTCCGATGCTTCACCTCAGGTTTACTGTATCTCTCTGACCTTCTTATTGACAATGAAACACAGAAATTGCATCGGAATTAGATACAAAAAGCACAATGCTGACTTCAGTACAAGAGGACCGACTCTTCTTACTGTCTATGTTTTGAACCATTCCTGTGACACTAGTTATAGATTCCGATGATTCACTTCAGGTTTACTGTATCCCTTGGACCTTCTTATTGACGACGAAACACAGAAATTGCATCTGAATTAAATAGAAAAGGCGCAATGCCGACTTGAGTACAAGAAGACTGACCCTTCCTATTGCCTATGTTTTGAACCATTCCTGTGACACTAGTTATAGATTCCGATGCTTCACTTCAGGTTTACTGTATCCCTCTGACCTTCTTATTGACGATGAAACACAGAAGTTACATCGGAATTAAATTGAAAAGGCACAATGCCGACTTAAGTACAAGAAGAATGTCTCTTCCTACTGTCTATGTTTGAACCATTCCTGTGACACTAGTTATATATATTCCGATGCTTCACTTCAGGTTTACTGTATCCCTCTGACCTTCTTATTGACGATGAAACACAGAAATTGCATCGGAAATAAATACAAAAGGCACAATGCCGACATAAGTACAAGTAGAAAAACTCTTCTTACTGTCTATATTTTGAACCATTCCTGTGACACTAGTTATAGATTCTGATGATTCACTTCAGGTTTACTGTGTCCCTCTGACCTTCTTATTGACGACGAAACACAGAAATTGCATCGGAATTAAATACAAAAGGCACAATGCCGTCTTACGTACAAGAAGACTGACTCTTGTCACTGACTATGTTTGAACCATCCTGTGACACTAGTTATAGATTCCGATGCTTTACTACAGGTTTACTGTATCCCATGGAACTTCTTATTGACGACGAAACACAGAAATTGCATCGGAATTAAATACAAAAGGCACAATGCCGTCTTAAGTACAAGAAGACTGACTCTTGTCACTGACTATGTTTGAACCATCCTGTGACACTAGTTATAGATTCCGATGCTTTACTTCAGGTTTACTGTATCCCTCTGACCTTCTTATTGACGATGAAACACAGAAATTGCATCGGAATTAAATACAAAAGGCACAATGCCGACTTAAGTAGAAGTAGAATGTCTCTTCTTACTGTCTATATTTTGAACCATTCCTGTGACACTAGTTATAGATTCTGATGCTTCACTTCAGGTTTACTGTGTCCCTCTGACCTTCTTATTGACGACGAAACACAGAAATTGCATCGGAATTAAATACAAAAGGCACAAAGCCTACTTAAGTTCAAGAACACTGACTCTTCTTACTGACTATGTTTGAAGCATTCCTGTGACACTAGTTATAGATTCCGATGCTTCACTTCAGGTTTACTGTATCCCTTGGAACTCCTTATTGACGATGAAACACAGAAATTGCATCGGAATGACATACGAAAGGCACAATGCCGACTTATGTACAAAAGACTGACTCATCTTACTGTCTATGTTTGAACCATTCCTGTGACACTAGTTATAGATTCCGATGCTTCACTTCAGGTTTACTGTATTCCTCTGACCTTCTTATTGACGACTAAACACAGAAATTGCATCGGAATTAAGTAGAAGAGGCACAATGCCGACTTCAGTACAAGAGGACAGACTCTTCTTACTGTCTATGTTTTGAACCATTCCTGTGACACTAGTTATAGTTTCCGATGCTTCACTTCTGGTTTACTGTATCCCTCTGACCTTCTTTTTGACGACGAAACACAGAAATTGCATCGGAATTAAATAGAAGAGGCACAATGCAGACTTCAGTACAAGAAGACTGACTCTTCGTACTGTCTATGTTTTGAACCGTTCCTGTGACACTAGTTATAGATTCCGATCCTTCACCTCAGGTTTACTGTATCTCTCTGACCTTCTTATTGACAATGAAACACAGAAATTGCATCGGAATTAGATACAAAAAGCACAATGCTGACTTCAGTACAAGAGGACCGACTCTTCTTACTGTCTATGTTTTAAACCATTCCTGTGAAACTAGTTATAGATTCCGATGCTTCACTTCAGGTTTACTTTATCCCATGGACCTTCTTATTGACGACGAAACACAGAAATTGCATCGGAATTAAATAGAAATGGCGCAATGCCGACTTGAGTACAAGAAGACTGACCCTCCCTATTGCCTATGTTTTGAACCATTCCTGTAACACTAGTTATAGATTCCGATGCTTCACTTCAGGTTTACTGTATCCCTCTGACCTTCTTATTGACGATGAAACACAGAAGTTGCATCGGAATTAAATAGAAAAGGCACAATGCCGACATAAGTACAAGAAGAATGACTCTTCCTACTGTCTATGTTTGAACCATTCCTGTGACACTAGTTATAGATTCCGATGCTTCTCTTCAGGTTTACTGTATCCCTCTGACCTTCTTATTGACGATGAAACACAGAAATTTTATCGGAATTAAATACAAAAGGCTCAATGCCGACTTAAGTAGCAGTAGAATGACTCTTCTTACTGTCTATATTTTGAACCATTCCTGTGATACTAGTTATAGATTCTGAAGCTTCACATCAGGTTTACTGTGTCCCTCTGACCTTCTTATTGACGACGAAACACAGAAATTGCATCGGAATTAAATACAAAAGGCACAATGCCGACTTAAGTACAAGAAGACTGACTCTTCTTACTGACTATGTTTGAACCATTCCTGTGACACTAGTTATAGATTCCGATGCTTCACTTCAGGTTTACTGTATCCCTTGGAACTTCGTATTGACGATGAAACACAGAAATTGCATCGGAATGAAATACAAAAGACACAATGCCGACTTATGTACAAAAGACTGACTCATCTTACTGTCTATGTTTTCAACCATTCCTGTGACACTAGTTATAGATTCCGATGCTTCACTTCAGGTTTACTGTATCCCCTTGACCTTCTTATTGACGACTAAACACAGAAATTGCATAGGAATTAAATAGAAGAGGCACAATGCTGACTTAAGTACAAGAAGACTGACTCATCTGACTGTCTATGATTTGAACCATTCCTGTGACACTAGTTATAGATTCCGATGCTTCACCTCAGGTTTACTGTATCTCTCTGACCTTCTTATTGACAATGAAACACAGAAATTGCATCGGAATTAGATACAAAAAGCACAATGCTGACTTCAGTACAAGAGGACCGACTCTTCTTACTGTCTATGTTTTGAACCATTCCTGTGACACTAGTTATAGATTCCGATGCTTCACTTCAGGTTTACTGTATCCCTTGGACATTCTTATTGACGACGAAACACAGAAATTGCATCTGAATTAAATAGAAAAGGCGCAATGCCGACTTGAGTACAAGAAGACTGACCCTTCCTATTGCCTATGCTTTGAACCATTCCTGTGACACTAGTTATAGATTCCGATGCTTCACTTCAGGTTTACTGTATCCCTCTGACCTTCTTATTAACGATGAAACACAGAAATTGCATCGGAATTAAATACAAAAGGCACAATGCCGACTCAAGTACAAGAACACTGACTGTTCCTACTGTCCATGTTTTGAACCATTGCTGTGACACTAGTTATAGATTCCGATGCTTCACTTCAGGTTTACTGTATCCCTCTGACCTTCTTATTGACGATGAAACACCGAAATTGCATCGGAATTAAATACAAAAGGCACAATGCCGACTTAAGGACAAGAAGACTGACCCTCCTTACTGTCTATGTTTTGAACCATTCCTGTGACACTATTTATAGATTCCGATGCTTCACTTCAGGTTTACTGTATCCCTTGGACCTTCTTATTGACTACGATACACAGAAATTGCTTCGGAATTAAATAGAAAGGCACAATGCCGACTTGAGTGCAAGAAGACTGACCCTTCCAGTTGTCTATGATTTGAATCATTCCTGTGACACTAGTTATAGATTCCGATGCTTCATTTCAGGTTTACTGTATCCCTCTGACCTTCTTATAAACGACGAAACACAGAAATTGCATCGGAATTAAATAGAATAGGAACAATGCCTACTTAAGTACAAGAATACTGACTCTTCCTACTGTCTATGTTTGAACCATTCCTGTGACACCAGTTATAGATTCCGATGCATCATTTCAGGTTTACTGTATCCCTCTGACCTTCTTATTGACGATGAAACACAGAAATTCCATCGGAATTTAATACAAAAGGCACAATGCCGACTCAAGTAAAAGATGACTGACTCTTCCTACTGTCTATGTTTTCAACCATTCCTGTGACACTAGTTATAGATTCCGATGCTTCACTTCAGGTTTACTGTATCCCTCTGACCTTCTTATTAATGATGAAACACAGAAATTGCATCGGAATTAAATAGAAAAGGCACAATGCTGACTTAAGTACAAGAAGACTGACTCATCTGACTGTCTATGATTTGAACCATTCCTGTGACACTAGTTATAGATTCCGATGCTTCACCTCAGGTTTACTGTATCTCTCTGACCTTCTTATTGACAATGAAACACAGAAATTGCATCGGAATTAGATACAAAAAGCACAATGCTGACTTCAGTACAAGAGGACCGACTCTTCTTACTGTCTATGTTTTAAACCATTCCTGTGACACTAGTTATAGATTCCGATGATTCACTTCAGGTTTACTGTATCCCTTGGACCTTCTTATTGACGACGAAACACAGAAATTGCATCTGAATTAAATAGAAAAGGCGCAATGCCGACTTGAGTACAAGAAGACTGACCCTTCCTATTGCCTATGTTTTGAACCATTCCTGTGACACTAGTTATAGATTCCGATGCTTCACTTCAGGTTTACTGTATCCCTCTGACCTTCTTATTGACGATGAAACACAGAAGTTACATCGGAATTAAATTGAAAAGGCACAATGCCGACTTAAGTACAAGAAGAATGTCTCTTCCTACTGTCTATGTTTGAACCATTCCTGTGACACTAGTTATATATATTCCGATGCTTCACTTCAGGTTTACTGTATCCCTCTGACCTTCTTATTGACGATGAAACACAGAAATTGCATCGGAAATAAATACAAAAGGCACAATGCCGACATAAGTACAAGTAGAAAAACTCTTCTTACTGTCTATATTTTGAACCATTCCTGTGACACTAGTTATAGATTCTGATGATTCACTTCAGGTTTACTGTGTCCCTCTGACCTTCTTATTGACGACGAAACACAGAAATTGCATCGGAATTAAATACAAAAGGCACAATGCCGTCTTAAGTACAAGAAGACTGACTCTTGTCACTGACTATGTTTGAACCATCCTGTGACACTAGTTATAGATTCCGATGCTTTGCTACAGGTTTACTGTATCCCATGGAACTTCTTATTGACGATGAAACACAGAAAGTGCATCGGAATGAAAGACGAAAGGCACAATGCCGACTTATCTACAAAAGACTGACTCATCTTATTGTCTATGTTTTGAACCATTCCTGTGACACTAAATATAGATTCCGATGCATCACTTCAGGTTTACTGTATCCCTTTGACCATCTTATTGACGACTAAACACAGAAATTGCATCGGAATTAAATAGAAGAGGCACAATGCCGACTTCAGTACAAGAGGACCGACACTTCTTACAGTCTATGCTTTGAACCATTCCTGTGACACTAGTTATAGATTCTGATGCTTCACTTCAGGTTTACTGTATCCCTCTGACCTTCTTATTGACGATGAAACGAAGAAATCGCATCGGAATTAAATAGAAAAGGCACAATGCTGCCTTAAGTACAAGAAGACTGACTCATCTTACTGTCTATGATTTGAACCATTCCTGTGACACTAGTTATAGTTTCCGATGCCTCACTTCAGGTTTACTATATCCCTCTGACCTTCTTATTGACGATGAAACACAGAAATTGCATCGGAATTCAATACAAAAGGCACAATGCCGACTTATGTACAAGTAGACTGACTCTTCTTACTGTCTATGCTTCGAACCATTCCTGTGACACTAGTTATAGATTTTGATGCTTCACATCAGGTTTACTGTGTCCCTCTGACCTTCTTATTGATGACGAAACACAGAAATTGTATCGGAATTAAATACAAAAGGCACAATGCCGACTTAAGTACAAGAAGACTGACTCTTATTACTGACTATGATTTGAACCATTCCTATGACACTAGTTATAGATTCCGATGCTTCACTTCAGGTTTACTATATCCCTCTGACCTTCTTATTGACAATGAAGCACAGTAATTGCATCGGAATTCAATATAAAGGCACAATGCCGATTTAAGTACAAGAAGACTGACTTTTCATACTGACTATGTTTTGAACCATTCCTGTGACACTAGTTATAGATTTTGTTGTTTCACTTCAGGTTTACTGTGTCCCTCTGACATTCTTATTGACGATGAAGCACAGAAATTGCATCGGAATTCAATAAAAAGGCACAATGCCGACTTAAGTACAAGAAGACTGACTCTTCCTACTCTCTATGTTTTGAACCATTCCTATGACACTAGATATAGATTCCGATGCTTCACTTCAGGTTTACTGTATCCCTCTGACCTTCTTATTGACGATGAAACACAGAAATTGCATCGGAAATAAATACAAAAGGCACAATGCCGACTTAAGTACAAGAAGACAGAGTCGTATTACTGTCTATGATTTGAACCATTCCTGTGACACTAGTTATAGATTCCGATGCTTCACTTCAGGTTTGCTGTATCCCTTGGATCTTCTTATTGACGATGAATCACAGAAATTGCATCGGAATTAAATAGAATTGTCACAATGCCGACTTATGTACAAGAAGACTGACTCATCTTACTGCCTATGATTTGAACCATTCCTGTGACACTAGATATAGATTCCGATGCTTCACTTCAGGTTTACTGTATCCCTTGGACCTTCTTATTGACGATGAATCACAGAAATTGCATCGGAATTAAATAGAATTGGCACAATGCCGACTTATGTACAAGAAGACTGACTCATCTTACTGCCTATGATTTGAACCATTCCTGTGACCCTAGATATAGATTCCGATGCTTCACTTCAAGTTTACTGTATCCCTCTGACCTTCTTATTGACGATGAAACACAGAAATTGCATCGGAATTAAATACAAAAGGCACAATACCGACTTATGTACAAAAGACTGACTCATCTTAATGTCTATGTTTTGAACCATTCCTGTGACAGTAGTTATAGCATCCGATGCTTCACTTCAAGTTTACTGTATCCCTCTGACCTTCTTATTGACGACTAAACACAGAAATTGCATCGGAATTCAATAGAACAGGCACAATGCCTACTTCAGTACAAGAGGACCGACTCTTCTTACTGTCTATGTTTTGAACCATTCCTGTGACACTAGTTATAGATTCCGATGCTTCACTTCAGGTTTACTGTATCCCTCTGACCTTCTTATTGACGATGAAATACAGAAATTGCATCGGAATTAAATAGAAAAGGCACAATGCTGACTTAAGTACAAGAAGACTGACTCATCTTACTGTCTATGATTTGAACCATTCCTGTGACACTAGTTATAGATTCCGATGCTTCTCTTCAGGTTTACTATATCCCTCTGACCTTCTTATTGACGATGAAACACAGAAATTGCATCGGAATTAAATAGAAAAGGCACAATGCCGACTTAAGTACAAGTAGACTGACTCTTCTTACTGTCTATGCTTTGAACCATTCCTGTGACACTAGTTATAGATTTTGATGCTTCACATCAGGTTTACTGTGTCCCTCTGACCTTCCTATTGATGACGAAACACAGAAATTGTATCGGAATTAAATACAAAAGGCACAATGCCGACTTAAGTACAGGAAGACTGACTCTTACTACTGACTATGTTTAGAACCATTCCCGTGACACTAGTTATAGATTCCGATGCTTCACTTCAGGTTTACTGTATCCCTCTGACCTTCTTATTGACGATGAAGCACAGTAATTGCATCGGAATTCAATATAAAGGCACAATGCCGATTTAAGTACAAGAAGACTGACTCTTCATACTGACTATGTTTTGAACCATTCCTGTGACACTAGATATAGATTCCGATGTTTCACTTCTGGTTTACTGCATCCCTCTGACCTTCTTATTCCCGATGAAACACAGAAATTGCATCGGAATTAGATACAAAAGGCACAATGAGGACTTAAGAACAAGAAGACGGAGTCTTATTACTGTCTATGATTTGAACCATTCCTGTGACACTAGTTATAGATTCTGATCCTTCACTTCAGGTTTACTGTATCCCTTGGACCTTCTTATTGACGATGAAACACAGAAATTGCATCGGAATTAAATACAAAATTCACAATACCGACTTAAGTACAAAAGACTGACTCATCTTACTGTCTATGTTTTGAACCATTCCTGTGACCCTAGTGATAGATTCCGATGCTTCACTTCAGGTTTACTGTATCCCTCTGACCTTCTTATAGATGACGAAACACAGAAATTGTATCGGAATTAAATACAAAAGGCACAATGGCGACTTAAGTACAAGAAGACGGAGTCTTATTACTGTCTATGATTTGAACCATTCCTGTGACACTAGTTATAGTTTCCGATGCTTCACTTCAGGTTTACATTATCCCTTGGACCTTCTTATTGACGATGAAACACAGAAATTGCATCGGAATTAAATACAAAATTCACAATACCGACTTAAGTACAAAAGACTGACTCATCTTACTGTCTATGTTTTGAACCATTCCTGTGACCCTAGTTATAGATTCCGATGCTTCACTTCAGGTTTACTGTATCCCTCTGACCTTCTTATTGACGATGAAATACAGAAATTGCATCGGAATTAAATAGAAAAGGCACAATGCTGACTTAAGTACAAGAAGACTGACTCATCTTACTGTCTATGATTTGAACCATTCCTGTGACACTAGTTATAGATTCCGATGCTTCTCTTCAGGGTTACTATATCCCTCTGACCTTCTTATTGACGATGAAACACAGAAATTGCATCGGAATTAAATAGAAAAGGCACAATGCCGACTTAAGTACAAGAACACTGACTCTTCTTACTGACTATGTTTGAAGCATTCCTGTGACACTAGTTATAGATTCCGATGCTTCACTTCAGGTTTACTGTATCCCTTGGAACTCCTTATTGACGATGAAACACAGAAATTGCATCGGAATGAAATACGAAAGGCACAATGCCGACTTATGTACAAAAGACTGACTCATCTTACTGTCTATGTTTGAACCATTCCTGTGACACTAGTTATAGATTCCGATGCTTCAGTTCAGGTTTACTGTATTCCTCTGACCTTCTTATTGACGACTAAACACAGAAATTGCATCGGAATTTAATAGAAGAGGCACAATGCCGACTTCAGTACAAGAGGCCAGACTCTTCTTACTGTCTATGTTTTGAACCATTCCTGTGACACTAGTTATAGTTTCCGATGCTTCACTTCAGGTTTACTGTATCCTTTGGACCTTCTTATTGACTACGAAACACAGAAATTGCATCGGAATTAAATAGAAAAGGCACAATGCCGACTTGAGTACAAGAAGAATGACCCTTCCTGTTGTCTATGTTTTGAATCATTCCTGTGACACTAGTTATAGATTCCGATGCTTCATTTCAGGTTTACTGTATCCCTTCTGACCTTATAGACGATGAAACACAGAAATTGCATCGGAATTAAATATAGAAGGAACAATGCCTACTTAAGTACAAGAAGACTGACTCTTCCTACAGTCTATGTTTGAACCTTTCCAGTGACACTAGTTATAGATTCCGATGCTTCACCTCAGGTTTACTGTATCTCTCTGACCTTCTTATTGACAATGAAACACAGAAATTGCATCGGAATTAGATACAAAAAGCACAATGCTGACTTCAGTACAAGAGGACCGACTCTTCTTACTGTCTATGTTTTGAACCAATCCTGTGACACAATTTATAGATTCCGATGCTTCACTTCAGGTTTACTGTATCCCTCTGACCTTCTTATTGACGATGAAACACAGAAGTTGCATCGGAATTAAATAGAAAAGGCACAATGCCGACTTAAGTACAGGAAGAACGACTCTTCCTACTGTCTATGTTTGAACCATTCCTGTGACACTAGTTATATATATTCCGATGCTTCACTTCAGGTTTACTGTATCCCTCTGACCTTCTTATTGACGATGAAACACAGAAATTGCATCGGAATTAAATACAAAAGGCACAATGCCGACTTAAGTACAAGTAGAAAAACTCTTCTTACTGTCTATATTTTGAACCATTCCTGTGACACTAGTAATAGATTCTGATGCTTCACTTCAGGTTTACTGTGTCCCTCTGACCTTCTTATTGACGACGAAACACAGAAATTGCATCGGAATTAAATACAAAAGGCACAATGCCGACTTAAGTACAAGAAGACTGACTCTTCTCACTGACTATGTTTGAACCATTCCTGTGACACTAGTTATAGATTCCGATGCTTCACTACAGGTTTACTGTATCCCATGGAACTTCTTATTGACGATGAAACATAGAAATTGCATCGGAATGATATACGAAAGGCACAATGCCGACTTATGTACAAAAGACTGACTCATCTTATTGTCTATGATTTGAACCATTCCTGTGACACTAAATATAGACTCCGATGCTTCACTTCAGGTTTACTGTATCCCTCTGACCATCTTATTGACGACTAATCACAGAAATTGCATCGGAATTAAATAGAAGAGGCACAATGCCGACTTCAGAACAAGAGGACCGACTCTTCTTACAGTCTATGCTTTGAACCATTCCCGTGACACTAGTTATAGATTCTGATGCTTCACTTCAGGTTTACTGTATCCCTCTGACCTTCTTATTGACGATGAAACACAGAAATTGCATCGGAATTAAATAGAAAAGGCACAATGCTGACTTAAGTACAAGAAGACTGACTCATCTTACTGTCTATGATTTGAACCATTCCTGTGACACTAGTTATAGTTTCCGATGCTTCACTTCAGGTTTACTATATCCCTCTGACCTTCTTATTGACGATGAAACACAGAAATTGCATCGGAATTCAATACAAAAGGCACAATGCCGGCTTAAGTACAAGTAGACTGACTCTTCTTACTGTCTATGTTTCGAACCATTCCTGCGACACTAGTTATAGATTTTGATGCTTCATATCAGGTTTACTGTGTCCCTCTGACCTTCTTATTGATGACGAAACACAGAAATTGTATCGGAATTAAATACAAAAGGCACAATGCCGACTTAAGTACAAGAAGACTGACTCTTATTACTGACTATGCTTTGAACCATTCCTGTGACACTAGTTATAGATTCCGATGCTTCACTTCAGGTTTACTATATCCCTCTGACCTTCTTATTGACGATGAAGCACAGTAATTGCATCGGATTTCAATATAAAGGCACAATGCCGATTTAAGTACAAGAAGACTGACTCTTCATACTGACTATGTTTTGAACCATTCCTGTGACACTAGTTATAGATTTTGATGTTTCATTTCAGGTTTACTGTGTCCCACTGACCTTCTTATTGACGATGAAGCACAGAAATTGCATCGGAATTCAATAAAAAGTCACAATGCCGACTTAAGTACAAGAAGACTGACTCTTCCTACTCTCTATGTTTTGAACCATTCCTGTGACACTAGATATAGATTCCGATGCTTCACTTCATTTTTACTGTATCCCTCTGACCTTCTTATTGACGATGAAACACAGAAATTGCATCGGAATTAAATACAAAAGGCACAATGCCGACTTAAGTACAAGAAGACTGAGTCGTATTATTGTCTATTATTTGAACCATTCCTGTGACACTAGTTATAGATTCCGATGCTTCACTTCAGGTTTGCTGTATCGCTTGGACCTTCTTATTGACGATGAATCACAGAAATTGCATCGGAATTAAATAGATTTGTCACAATGCCGACTTATGTACAAGAAGACTGACTCATCTTACTGCCTATGATTTGAACCAATCCTGTGACACTAGATATAGATTCCGATGCTTCACTTCAGGTTTACTGTATCCCTTGGACCTTCTTATTGACGATGAATCACAGAAATTGCATCGGAATTAAATAGAATAGGCACAATGCCGACTTATGTACAAGAAGACTGACTCATCTTACTGTCTATGATTTGAACCATTCCTGTGACACTAGTTATAGATTCCGATGCTTCACTTCAGGTTTACTATATCCCTCTGACCTTCTTATTGACGATGAAACACAGAAATTGCATCGGAATTAAATACAAAAGGCACAATGCCGACTTAAGTAGAAGTAGACTGACTCTTCTTACTGTCTATGCTTTGAACCATTCCTGTGACACTAGTTATAAATTTTGATGCTTCACATCAGGTTTACTGTGTCCCTCTGACCTTCTTATTGATGACGAAACACAGAAATTGTATCGGAATTAAATACAAAAGGCACAATGCCGACTTAAGTACAAGAAGACTGACTCTTATTACTGACTATGTTTTGAACCATTCCCGTGACACTAGTTATAGATTCCGATGCTTCACTTCAGGTTTACTGTATCCCTCTGACCTTCTTATTGACGATGAAGCACAGTAATTGCATCGGAATTCAATATAAAGGCACAATGCCGATTTAAGTACAAGAAGACTGACTCTTCATACTGACTATGTTTTGAACCATTCCTGTGACACTAGATATAGATTCCGATGCTTCACTTTAGGTTTACTGCATCCCTCTGACCTTCTTATTGACGATGAAACACAGAAATTGCATCGGAATTAAATACAAATGGCACAATGCCGACTTAAGAACAAGAAGACGGAGTCTTATTACTGTCTATGATTTGAACCATTCCTGTGACACTAGTTATAGATTCCGATCCTTCACTTCAGGTTTACTGTATCCCTTGGACCTTCTTATTGACGATGAAACACAGAAATTGCATCGGAATTAAATACAAAATTCACAATACCGACTTAAGTACAAAAGACTGACTCATCTTACTGTCTATGTTTTGAACCATTCCTGTGACCCTAGTTATAGATTCCGATGCTTCACTTCAGGTTTTCTGTATCCCTCTGACCTTCTTATTGACGATGAAACACAGAAGTTGCATCGGAATTAGATACAAAAAGCACAATGCTGACTTCAGTACAAGAGGACCGACTCTTGTTACTGTCTAAGTTTTGAACAAATTCCTGTGACACTAGTTATAGATTCCGATGCTTCATTTCAGGTTTACTTAATCCCTTGGACCTTCTTATTGACGACGAAACACAGAAATTGCATCGGAATTAAATAGAAAAGGCGCAATGCGGACTTGGGTACAAGAAGACTGACCCTTCCTATTGCCTATGCTTTGAACCATTCCTGTGACACTAGTTATAGATTCCGATGTTTCACTTCAGGTTTACTGTATCCCTCTGATCTTCTTATTGACGATGAAACACAGAAGTTGCATCGGAATTAAATAGAAAAGGCACAATGCCGACTTAAGTACAAGAAGAATGACTCTTCCTACTGTCTATGTTTGAACCATTCCTGTGACACTAGTTACAGATTCCGATGCTTCACTTCAGATTTACTGTATCCCTCTGACCTTCTTATTGACGATGAAACACAGAAATTGCATCGGAATTAAATACAAAAGGCACAATGCCGACTTAAGTAGAAGTAGAATGTCTCTTCTTACTGTCTATATTTTGAACCATTCCTGTGACACTAGTTATAGATTCTGATGCTTCACTTCAGGTTTACTGTGTCCCTCTGACCTTCTTATTGACGACGAAACACAGAAATTGCATCGGAATTAAATACAAAACGCACAATGCCGACTTAAGTACAAGAACACTGACTCTTCTTACTGACTATGTTTGAAGCATTCCTGTGACACTAGTTATAGATTCCGATGCTTCACCTCAGGTTTACTGTATCCCTTGGAACTCCTTATTGACGATGAAACACAGAAATTGCATCGGAATTAAATAGAAGAGGCACAATGCCGACTTCAGTACAAGAGGACAGACTTTTCTTACTGTCTATGTTTTGAACCATTCCTGTGACACTAGTTATAGTTTCCGATGCTTCACTTCAGGTTTACTGTATCCTTTGGTCCTTCTTATTGACTACGAAACACAGAAATTGCATCGGAATTAAATACAAAAGGCACAATGCCGACTTAAGTACAAGTAGACTGACTCTTCTTACTGTCTATGCTTTGAACCATTCCTGTGACACTAGTTATAGATTTTGATGCTTCACATCAGGTTTACTGTGTCCCTCTGACCTTCTTATTGATGACGAAACACAGAAATTGTATCGGAATTAAATACAAAAGGCACAAGACCGGAACTTTTCGACTCCGTGAATGTAGAAGAGGGTATCAGTGATCATAAGTCAGTGGTTGCATCAATGACTACAAGTGTAATAAGAAATGCCAAGAAAGGAAGGAAAATATATTTGCTTAACAAGAGTGATAGGGCACAAATCGCAGAATATCTGAGTGACCACCATCAAACGTTCATTTCTGAGGAAGAGGATGTGGAACAAAAATGGAAAAAATTCAGAAACATCGTCCAGTACGCCTTAGATAAGTTCGTACCGACTAAGGGCCAAAGCGAGGGGAAAGATCCACCGTGGTATAACAATCATGTACGAAAGGTACTACGGAAACAAAGAAAGCTTCATCATAGGTTTAAGAGTAGTCGAATCATAGCTGATAAGGAAAAGCTGAACGAAGCGAAAAAGAGCGTAAAGAGAGCAATGAGAGAAGCATTCAACGAATTCGAACATAAAACATTGGCAAACAATCTAAACAAGAACCCTAAAAAGTTTTGGTCATATGTAAAATCGGTAAGCGGATCTAAATCCCCTATTCAGTCACTCGTTGACCACGATGGCACCGAAACAGAGGATGACCGAAGAAAGGCAGAAATACTGAATTCAGTGTTCCGAAACTGTTTCACTGCGGAAAATCGTAACACGGTCCCTGACTTCAGCCGTCGCACGGACGCCAAAATGGAAAATATTGAAATAAACGATATCGGAATTGAAAAACAACTGCTATCACTTAGTAGCGGAAAAGCATCCGGACCAGACGAGATACCCTTAAGATTCTACAGTGATTATGCTAAAGAACTTGCCCCCTTTCTATCAGCAATTTATCGTAGATCGCTGGAAGAACGTAAAGTACCTAGCGACTGGAAGAAAGCGCAGGTCGTTCCCATTTTCAAGAAGGGTCATAAATCAGATGCGAATAATTATAGGCCTATTTCGCATACGTCAATCTGTTGTAGAATAATGGAACATGTTTTGTGTTCTCGTATTATGACGTTCTTAGATAATTCAAACCTCCTTCATCATAGCCAACATGGATTCCGCAAACAGAGATCATGTGAAACTCAGCTCGCCCTATTTGCCCAAGAAATTCACAGTGCCGTAGACACTGGCGAGCAGATTGATGCCGTATTCCTGGACTTCAGGAAGGCATTTGATACGGTTCCGCACTTACGTTTAGTGAAAAAAATACGAGCTTACGGAATATCGGACCAGGTTTGTGATTGGATTCAGGATTTCCTAGAAGAAAGAACACAACACGTCATTCTTAACGGTTCAAAATCTGCAGATGTAGAGGTAATTTCGGGAGTACCGCAGGGAAGCGTGATAGGACCTTTATTGTTTACAATATACATAAATGACTTAGTTGACAACATCGGTAGCTCCGTGAGGCTATTTGCAGATGACACGGTTGTCTACAAGAAAGTAGCAACATCAGAAGACTCGAACATACTCCAGGAGGACCTGCAGAGGATTAATGCATGGTGCGACAGCTGGCAGCTTTCCCTAAACGTAGATAAATGTAGTATAATGCGCATACATAGGGGCAGAAATCCACTCCAGTACGATTATGCCATAGGTGGTAAATCATTGGAAGCGGTAACGACCGTAAAATACTTAGGAGTTACTATCCGGAGCGATCTGAAGTGGAATGATCACATAAAACAAATAGTGGGAAAAGCAGGCGCCAGGTTGAGATTCATAGGAAGAATTCTAAGAAAATGTGACTCATCGACGAAAGAAGTAGCTTACAAAACGCTTGTTCGTCCGATTCTTGAGTATTGCTCATCAGTATGGGACCCTTACCAGGTTGGATTAATAGAAGAGATAGACATGATCCAGCGAAAAGCAGCGCGATTCGTCATGGGGACATTTAGTCAGCGCGAGAGCGTTACGGAGATGCTGAACAAGCTCCAGTGGCGGACACTTCAAGAAAGGCGTTACGCAATACGAAGAGGTTTATTATCGAAATTACGAGAGAGCACATTCCGGGAAGAGATGGGCAACATATTACTACCGCCCACATATATCTCGCGTAATGATCACAACGAAAAGATCCGAGAAATTAGAGCAAATACGGAGACTTACAAGCAGTCGTTCTTTCCACGCACAATTCGTGAATGGAACAGGGAAGCGGGGATCAGATAGTGGTACAATAAGTACCCTCCGCCACACACCGTAAGGTGGCTCGCGGAGTATAGATGTAGATGTAGATGTAGAAGTACAAGTAGACTGACTCTTCTTACTGTCTAAGCTTTGAACCATTCCTGTGACCCTAGTTATAGATTTTGATGCTTCACATCAGGTTTACTGTGTCCCTCTGACCTTCTTATTGAAGACGAAACACAGAAATTGTATCGGAATTAAATACAAAAATCACAATGCCGACTTAGGTACAAGAAGACTGACTCTTCTTACTGACTAATTTTTGAACCATTCCTGTGACACTAGTTATAGATTCCGATGCTTCACTTCTGGTTTACTGTATCCCTCTGACCTTCTTATTGACGATGAACCACAGTAATTGCATCGGAATTCAATATAAAGGCACAATGCCGATTTAGGTACAGGAAGACTGACTCCTCTTACAGACTATGTTTTGAACCATTCCTGTGACACTAGTTATAGATTTTGATGCTTCACTTCAGGTTTACTGTGTCCCTGTGACCTTCTTATTGACGATGAAGCACAGAAATTGCATCGGAATTCAATAAAAACGCACAATGCCGACTTAAGTACAAGAAGACTGACTCTTCCTACTCTCTTTGCTTTCAACCATTCCTGTGACACTAGATATAGATTCCGATGCTTCACTGCAGGTTTACTGTATCCCTCTGACGTTCTTATTGACGATGAAACACACAAATTACATCGGAATTAAATACAAAAGGCACAATGCCGTCTTAAGTACAAGAAGACGGAGTCTTATTACTGTCTATGATTTGAACCATTCCTGTGACACTAGTTATAGATTCCGATGCTTCACTTCAGGTTTACTGTCTCCCTTGGACCTTCGTATTGACGATGAAACACAGACATTGCATCGGAATTAAATACAAAAGGCACAATGCCGACTTATGTACAAAAGACTGACTCATCTTACTGTCTATGCTTTGAACCATTAATGTGACACTAGTTATAGATTCCGATGCTTCACTTCTGGTTTACTGTATCCCTCTGACCTTCTTTTTGACGACGAAACACACAAATTGCATCGGAATTAAATAGAAGAGGCACAATGCAGACTTCAGTACAAGAAGACTGACTCTTCGTACTGTCTATGTTTTGAACCGTTCCTGTGACACTAGTTATAGATTCCGATCCTTCACCTCAGGTTTACTGTATCTCTCTGACCTTCTTATTGACAATGAAACACAGAAATTGCATCGGAATTAGATACAAAAAGCACAATGCTGACTTCAGTACAAGAGGACCGACTCTTCTTACTGTCTATGTTTTAAACCATTCCTGTGAAACTAGTTAAAGATTCCGATGCTTCACTTCAGGTTGACTTTATCCCTTGGACCTTCATATTGACGACGAAACACAGAAATTGCATTGGAATTAAATAGAAATGGCGCAATGCCGACTTGAGTACAAGAAGACTGACCCACCCTATTGCCTATGTTTTGAACCATTCCTGTGACACTAGTTATAGATTCCGATGCTTCACTTCAGGTTTACTCTATCCCTCTGACCTTCTTATTGACGATGAAACACAGAAGTTGCATCGGAATTAAATAGAAAAGGCACAATGCCGACATAAGTACAAGAAGAATGACTCTTCCTACTGTCTATGTTTGAACCATTCCTGTGACACTAGTTATAGATTCCGATGCTTCACTTCAGGTTTACTCTATCCCTCTGACCTTCTTATTGACGATGAAACACAGAAATTGCATCGGAATTAAATACAAAAGGCACAATGCCGACTTAAGTAGCAGTGGAATGACTCTTATTACTGTCTATATTTTGAACCATTCCTGTGACACTAGTTATAGATTCTGATGCTTCACGTCAGGTTTACTGTGCCCCTCTGACCTTCTTATTGACGACGAAACACAGAAATTGCATCGGAATTAAATACCAAAGGCACAATGCCGACTTAAGTACAAGAAGACTGACTCTTCTTACTGACTATGTTGGAACCATTCCTGTGACACTAGTTATAGATTCCGATGCTTCACTTCAGGTTTACTGTATCCCTTGGAACTTCGTATTGACGATGAAACACAGAAATTGCATCGGAATGAAATACAAAAGACACAATGCCGAGTTATGTACAAAAGACTGACTCATCTTACTGTCTATGTTTTGAACCATTCCTGTGACACTAGTTATAGATTCCGATGCTTCACTTCAGGTTTACTGTATCCCCCTGACCTTCTTATTGACGACTAAACACAGAAATTGCATCGGAATTAAATAGAAGAAGCACAATGCCGACATAAGTACAAGAAGACTGACTCTTCCTACTGTCTATGTTTGAACCATTCCTGTGACACTAGTTATAGATTGCAATGCTTCACTTCAGGTTGCTGTATCCCTTGGACCTTCTTATTGACTACGAAACACAGAAATTGCACCGGAATTAAATAGAAAAGGCACAATGCCGACTTGAGTGCAAGAAGACTGACCCTTCCTGTTGTCTATAATTTGAATCATTCCTGTGACACTAGTTATAGATTCCGATGCTTCATTTCAGGTTTACTGTATCATTCTGACCTTCTTATAGGCGATGAAACACAGAAATTGCATCGGAATTAAATAGAAAAAGAACATTGCCTACTTAAGTACAAGAAGACTGACTCTTCCTACTGTCTATGTTTGAACCATTCCTGTGACACTAGTTATAGATTCCGATGCTTCACTTCAGGTTTACTGTATCCCTCTGACCTTCTTATTAACGATGAAACACAGAAATTGCATCGGAATTAAATACAAAAGGCACAATGCCGACTCAAGTACAAGAACACTGACTCATCCTACTGTCCATGTTTTGAACCATTGCTGTGACACTAGTTATAGATTCCGATGCTTCACTTCAGGTTTACTGTATCCCTCTGACCTTCTTATTGACGATGAGACACCGAAATTGCATCGGAATTAAATACAAAATGCACAATGCCGACTTAAGGACAAGAAGACTGACCCTTCTTACTGTCTATGTTTTGAACCATTACTCTGACACTAGTTATAGATTCCGATGCTTCACTTCGGGTTTACAGTATCCCTTGGACATTCTGATTGACGTAGAAACCCAGAGATTGCATCGGAATTAAATATAAAAGGCACAATGCCGACTTAAGTACAAGAAGACTGACTCTTCTTACTGTCTATGTTTTGAACCATTCCTGTGACACTAGTTATAGATTCCGATGCTTCACTTCAGGTGTACTGCATCCCTTGGACCCTGTTATTGTCAATGAAACACGGAAATTGCATCGGAATTAAATAGAAAAGGCACAATGCCGACTTAAGTACAAGAAGACTGACTCTTCTTACTGCCCATGTTTTGAACTATTCCTGTGACACTAGTTATAGATTCCGATGCTTCACTTGAGGTTTACTGTATCCCTTGGAACTTCGTATTGACGATGAAACACAGAAATTGCATCGGAATGAAATACAAAATGCACAATGCCGACTTATGTACAAAAGACTGACTCATCTTACTGTCTATGTTTTGAACCATTCCTGTGACACTAGTTATAGATTCCGATGCTTTACTTCAGGTTTACTGTATCCCCCTGACCTTCTTATTGATGACTAAACACAGAAATTGCATCGGAATTCAATAGAACAGGCACAATGCCGACTTCAGTACAAGAGGAGCGACTCTTCTTACTGTCTATGTTTTGAACCATTCCTGTGACACTAGTTACACATCCCGATGCTTCACTTCAGGTTTACTGTATCCCTTGGACCTTCTTATTGACTACGAAACACGGAATTTGCACCGGAATTAAATAGAAAAGGCACAATGCCGACTTGAGTGCAAGAAGACTGACCCTTCCTGTTGTCTATGTTTTGAATCATTCCTGTGACACTAGTTATAGATTCCGATGCTTCATTTCAGGTTTACTGTATCCCTCTGACCTTCTTATAGACGATGAAACACAGAAATTGCATCGGAATTAAATAGAAAAGGAACAATGCCTACTTAAGTACAAGAAGACTGACTCTTCCTACTGTCTATGTTTGAACCATTCCTGTGACACTAGTTATAGATTCCGATGCTTCACTTCAGGTTTACTGTATCCCTCTGACCTTCTTATTAACGATGAAACACAGAAATTGCATCGGAATTAAATACAAAAGGCACAATGCCGACTCAAGTACAAGATTACTGATTCATCCTACTGTCCATGTTTTGAACCATTGCTGTGACACTAGTTATAGATTCCGATGCTTCACTTCAGGTTTACTGTATCCCTCTGACCTTCTTATTGACGATGAAACACCGAAATTGCATCGGAATTAAATACAAAATGCACAATGCCGACTTAAGGACAAGAAGACTGACCCCTCTTACTGTCTATGTTTTGAACCATTACTCTGACACTAGTTATAGATTCCGATGCTTCACTTCGGGTTTACAGTATCCCTTGGACATTCTGATTGACGTAGAAACCCAGAGATTGCATCGGAATTAAATAAAAAAGGCACAATGCCGACTTAAGTACAAGAAGACTGACTCTTCTTACTGTCTATGTTTTGAACCATTCCTGTGACACTAGTTATAGATTCCGATGCTTCACTTCAGGTGTACTGCATCCCTTGGACCCTGTTATTGTCAATGAAACACGGAAATTGCATCGGAATTAAATAGAAAAGGCACAATGCCGACTTAAGTACAAGAAGACTGACTCTTCTTACTGCCCATGTTTTGAACCATTCCTGTGACACTAGTTATAGATTCCGAGGCTTCACTTCAGGTTTACTATATCCCTCTGACCTTCTTATTGACGATGAAACACAGAAATTTCATCGGAGTTAAATACAAAAGGCACATAGCCGACTCAAGTACAAGAAGACTGACTCTTCCGACTGTCTATGTTTTGAACCATTCCTGTGACACTAGTTATAGATTCCGATGCTTCACTTCTGGTTTACTGTATCCCTCTGACCTTCTTATTGACGATGAAACACAGAAATTGCATCGGAATTAAATAGAAAAGGCACAATGCCGACTTCAGTACAAGAGGACCGACTCTTCTTACTGTCTATGTTTTGAACCATTCCTGTGACACTAGTTATAGTTTCCGATGCTTCACTTCAGGTTTACTGTATCCTTTGGACCTTCTTATTGACTACGAAACACAGAAATTGCATCGGAATTAAATAGAAAAGGCACAATGCCGACTTGATTACAAGAAGACTGACCCTTCCTGTTGTCTATGTTTTGAATCATTCCTGTGACACTAGTTACCGATTTTGATGCTTCACTTCAGGTTTACTGTGTCCCTCTAACCTTCTTATTGACGATGAAGCACAGAAATTGCATCGGAATTCAATAAAAAGGCACAATGCCGACTTAAGTACAAGAAGACTGACTCTTCCTACTCTCTATGCTTTGAACCATTCCTGTGACACTAGATATAGATTCCGATGCTTCACTTCAGGTTTACTGTTTCCCTCTGACCTTCTTATTGACGATGAAACACAGAAATTGCATCGGAATTAAATAGAAAAGGCACAATGCCGACTTCAGTACAAGAGGACCGACTCTTCTTACTGTCTATGTTTTGAACCATTCCTGTGACACTAGTTATAGATTCCGATGCTTCACTTCAGGTTTACTTTATCCCTTGGACCTTCTTATTGACGACGAAACACAGAAATTGCATCGGAATTAAATAGAAAAAGCGCAATGCCGACTTGAGTACAAGAAGACTGACCCTCCCTATTGCCTATGCTTTGAACCATTCCTGTGACACTAGTTATAGATTCCGATGCTTCACTTGAGGATTACTGTATCCCTCTGACCTTCTTATTGACGATGAAACACAGAAGTTGCATCGGAATTAAATAGAAAAGGCACAATGCTGACATAAGTACAAGAAGAATAACTCTTCCTACTGTCTATGTTTGAACCATTCCTGTGACACTAGTTATAGATTCCGATGCTTCACTTCAGGCTTACTGTATCCCTCTGACCTTCTTATTGACGATGAAACACAGAAATTGCATCGGAATTAAATACAAAATGCACAATGCCGACTTAAGTAGCAGTAGAATGACTCTTCTTACTGTCTATATTTTGAACCATTCCTGTGACACTAGTTATAGATTCTGATGCTTCACTTCAGGTTTACTGTGTCGCTATGACCTTCTTATTGACGACGAAACACAGAAATTGCATCGGAATTAAATAGAAAAGGCACAATGCCGACTTGAGTACAAGAAGACTGACCGTCCCTATTGCCTATGTTTTGAATCATTCCTGTGACACTAGTTATAGATTCCGATGCTTCACTTCAGGTTTACTGTATCCCTCTGACCTTCTTATTGACGATGAGACACCGACATTGCATCGGAATTAAATACAAAAGGCACAATGCCGACTTAAGGACAAGAAGACTGACCCTTCTTACTGTCTATGTTTTGAACCATTCCTGTGACACTAGTTATAGATTCCGATGCTTCACTTCAGGTTTACAGTATCCCTTGGACCTTCTTATTGACGATGAAACCCAGAGATTGCATCGGAATTAAATATAAAAGGCACAATGCCGACTTAAGTACAAGAAGACTTACTCTTCTTACTGTCTATGTTTTGAACCATTCCTGTGACACTAGTTATAGATTCCGATGCTTCACTTCAGGTGTACTGCATCCCTTGGACCCTGTTATTGTCAATGAAACACGGAAATTGCATCGGAATTAAATAGAAAAGGCACAATGCAGACTTAAGTACAAGAAGACTGACTCTTCTTACTGCCTATGTTTTGAACCATTCCTGTGACACTAGTTATAGATTCCGATGCTTCACTTCAGGTTTACTATATCCCTCTGACCTTCTTATTGACGATGAAACACAGAAATTGCATCGGAATTAAATAGAAAAGGCACAATGCTGACTTAAGTACAAGAAGACTGACTCATCTTAATGTCTATGATTTGAACCATTCCTGTGACACTGGTTATAGATTCCGATGCTTGACTTCAGGTGTACTGTATCCCTTGGACTTTCTTATTGACGATGAAACACAGAATTTGCATCGGAATTAAATACAAAAGGCTCAATGCCGACTTAAGTACAAGTAGACTGACTCTTCTTACTGTCTATGCTTTGAACCATTCCTGTGACACTAGTTATAGATTTTGATGCTTCACATCAGGTTTACTGGGTCCCTCTGACCTTCTTATTGACGACGAAACACAGAAATTGCGTCGGAATTAAATACAAAAGGCACAATGCCGATTTAAGTACAAGAAGACTGACTCTTCTTACTGACTATGTTTTGAACCATTCCTGTGACACTAGTTATTGATTGCGATGCTTCACTTCAGGTTTACCGTATCCCTCTGACCTTCTGACTGACGATGAAACACAGAAATTGCATCGCAATTAATTACAAAATGCACAATGCCAATTTAGGTACAAGAAGACTGACTCCTCTTACTGTCTATGTTTTGAATCATTCCTGTGACACTAGTTATAGGTTTTGATGCTTCACTTAAGGTTTACTATGTCCCTCTGACCTTCTTATTGACGATGAAGCACAGAAATTGCATCGGAATTCAATAAAAAGGCACAATGCCGACTTAAGTCCAAGAAGACTGACTCATCTTACTGACTATGTTTTGAACCATTCCTGTGACACTAGATATAGATTCCGATGCTTCACTTCAGGTTTACTGTATCCCTCTGCCTTCTTATTGACGATGAAACACAGAAATTGCATCGAATTTAAATACAAAAGGCACAATGCCGACTTAAGTACAAGAAGACGGAGTCTTATTACTGTCTATGATTTGAACCATTCCTGTGACACTAGTTATAGATTCCGATGCTTCACTTTAGGTTTACTGTATCCCTTGGACCTTCGTATTGACGATGAAACACAGAAATTGCATCGGAATTAAGTACAATAGGCACAATGCCGACTTATGTACAAAAGACTTACTCATCTTACTGTCTATGTTTTGAACTATTCCTGTGACACTAGTTATAGATTCCGATGCTTCACTTCAGGTTTACTGTATCCCTCTGACCTTCTTATTGACGATTAAACACAGAAATTGCATCGGAATTAAATAGAAGAGGCACAATGCCAACTGCAGTACAAGAGGACCGACTCTTCTTACTGTCTATGTTTGAATCATTCCTGTGACACTAGTTATAGATTCCGATGCTTCACTTCAGGTTTACTGTATCCCTTGACCTTCTTATTGACTACGAAACACAGAAATTGCATCGGAATTAAATAGAAAAGACACAATGCAGACTTGAGTACAAGAAGACTGACCCTTCCTGTTGTCTATGTTTTGAATCATTCCTGTGACACTAGTTATAGATTCCGATGCTTCATTTCAGGTTTACCGTATCCCTCTGACCTTCTTATTGACGATGAAACACAGAAATTGCATCGGAATTAAATTGAACAGGAACAATGCCTACTTAAGTACAAGAAGACTGACTCTTCCTACTGTCCATGTTTTGAACCATTCCTGTGACACTAGTTATAGATTCCGATGCTTCACTTCAGGTTTACTGTATCCCTCTGACCTTCTTATTGACGATGAAACACAGAAATTGCATCGGAATTAAATACAAAAGGCACATTGCCGACTCAAGTAAAAGATGACTGACTGTTCCTACTGTCTATGATTTGAATCAATTCCTGTGACACTAGTTATAGATTCCGATGCTTAACTTCAGGTTTACTGTCTCCCTCTGACCTTCTTATTGATGATGAAACACAGATAGTGCATCGGATTTAAATACAAAAGGCACAATGCCGACTTAAGTACAAGAACACTGACTCATCCTACTGTCCATGTTTTGAACCATTGCTGTGACACTAGTTATAGATTCCGATGCTTCACTTCGGGTTTACTGTATCCCTCTGACCTTCTTATTGACGAAGAAGCACCGAAATTGCATCGGAATTAAATACAAAAGGCACAATGCCGACTTAAGTATAAGAAGACTGACTCTTCTTACTGTCTATGTTTTGAACCATTCGTGTGACACTAGTTATAGATTCCGATGCTCCACTTCAGGTTTACAGTATCCTTTGGACCTTCGTATTGACGATGAAACACAGAGATTGCATCGGAATGAAATATAAAAGGCACAATGCCGACTTAAGTACATGAAGACTGACTCTTCTTACTGTCTATGTTTTGAACCATTCCTGTGACACTAGTTATAGATTCCGATGCTTCACTTCAGGTGTACGGCATCCCTTGGACCTTGTTATTGTCAATGAAACACGGAAATTGCATCGGAATTAAATAGAAAAGGCACAATGCCGACTTAAGTACAAGAAGACTGACTCTTCTTACTGCCTATGTTTTGAACGATTCCTGTGACACTAGTTATAGATTCCGATGCTTCACTACAGGTTTACTGTATCCCTCTAACCTTCTTATTGAAGATGAAACACAGATATTGCATCGGAGTTAAATACAAAAGGCACATAGCCGACTCAAGTACAAGAAGACTGACTCTTCCTACTGTCTATGTTTTGAACCATTCCTGTGACAATAGTTATAGATTCCGATGCATCACTTCAGGTTTACTGTATCCCTCTGACCTTCTTATTGACGATGAAACACAGAAATTGCATCGGAATTAAATAGAAAAGGCACAATGCTGACTTCAGTACAAGAAGACTGACTCATCTTACTGTCTATGTTTTGAACCATTCCTGTGACACTAGTTATAGATTCCGATGCTTCACTTCAGGTGTACGGCATCCCTTGGACCTTGTTATTGTCAATGAAACACGGAAATTGCATCGGAATTAAATACAAAAGGCACAATGCCGACTTAAGTACAAGTAAACTGACTCTTCTTACTTTCTATGCTTTGAACCATTCCTGTGACACTAGTTATAGATTTTGATGCTTCACATCAGGTTTACTGTGTCCCTCTGACCTTCTTATTGACGACGAACACAGAAATTGCATCGGAATTAAATACAAAAGGCACAATGCAGACTTAAGTACAAGAAGACTGACTCTTCCTACTGACTATGTTTTTAACCATTCCTGTGACACTAGTTATAGATTCCGATGCTTGACTTCAGGTTTACTGTATCCCTCTGACCTTCTTATTAACGATGAAGCACAGTAATTGCATCGATATTCAATATAAAGGCACAATGCCGATTTAAGTACAAGAAGACTGACTTCTATTACTGACTATGTTTTGAACCTATCCTGTGACACTAGTTATTGATTGCGATGCTTCACTTCAGGTTTACTGTATCCCTCTGACCTTCTGATTGACGATGAAACACAGAAATTGCATCGGAATTAATTACAAAAGGCACAATGCCGATTTAGGTACAAGAAGACTGACTCCTCTTACTGTCTATGTTTGAACCATTCCTGTGACACTAGTTATAGATTTTGATGCTTCACTTAAGGTTTACTGTGTCCCTCTGACCTTCATATTGGCGATGAAGCACAGAAATAGCATCGGAATTCAATAAAAAGGCACAATGCCGACTTAAGAACAAGAAGACTGACTCATCTTACTGACTATGTTTTGAACCATTCCTGTGACACTAGTTATGGATTCCGATGCTTCACTTCAGGTTTACTGTATCCCTCTGACCTTCTTATTGACTATGGAACACAGAAATTGCATCGGAAATAAATACAAAAGGCACAATGCCAACTTAAGTACAAGAAGACTGACTCTTCCTACTCTCTATGTTTTGAACCATTCCAGTGACACTAGATATAGATTCCGATGCTTCACTTCAGGTTTACTGTATCCCTCTGACCTTCTTATTGACGATGAAACACAGAAATTGCATCGGAATTAAATACAAATGCACAATGCCGACTTAAGTACAAGAAGACGGACTCTTATTACTGTCTATGATTTGAACCATTCCTGTGACACTAGTTATAGATTCCGATGCTTCACTTCAGGTGTACTGTATCCCCCTGACCTTCTTATTGACGATGAAACATAGAAATTGCGTCGGAATTAAATACTAAAGGCACAATGCCGACTTAAGTACAAGTAGAATGACTCTTCTTACTGTCTATATTTTGAACCATTCCTGTGACACTAGTTATAGATTCTGATGCTTCACTTCAGGTTTACTGTGCCCTCTGACCTTCTTATTGACGACGAAACACAGAAATTGCATCGGAATTAAATACTAAAGGACAATGCCGACTTAAGAACAAGAAGAGTGACTCTTCTTACTGACTATGTTTTGAACCATTCCTGTGACACTAGTGATAGATTCCGATGCTTCACTTCAGGTGTACTGCATCCCTTGGCCCTTGTTTTTGTCAATGAAACACGGAAATTGCATCGGAATTAAATAGAAAAGGCACAATGCCGACTTAAGTACAAGAAGACTGAGTCTTCTTACTGCCTATGTTTTGAACCATTCCTGTGACACTAGTTATAGTTTCCGATGCTTCACTTCAGGTTTACTGTATCCTTCGGACCTTCTTATTGACGATGAAGCACAGAAATTGCGTCGGAATTCAATAAAAAGGCACAATGCCGACTTAAGTACAAGAAGACTGACTCTTCCTACTCTCTATGCTTTGAACCATTCCTGTGACACTAGATATAGATTCCGATGCTTCACTTCAGGTTTACTGTATCCCTCTGACCTTCTTAATAACGATGAAACACAGAAATTGCATCGGAATTAAATAGAAAAGGCACAATGCCGACTTCAGTACAAGAGGACCGACTCTTCTTACTGTCTATGTTTTGAACCATTCCTGTGACACTAGTTATAGTTTCCGATGCTTCACTTCAGGTTTACTGTATCCTTTGTACCTTCTTATTGACTACGAAACACAGAAACTGCATCGGAATTAAATAGAAAACTCACAATGCCGACTTGAGTACAAGAAGACTGACCCTTCCTGTTGTCTTTGTTTTGAATCATTCCTGTGACACTAGTTATAGATTCCGATGCTTCATTTCAGGTTTACTGTATCCCTCTGACCTTCTTGTAGACGATGAAACACAGAAATTGCATCGGAATGAAATAGAAAAGGCACAATGCCGACTTAAGTACAAGTAGACTGACTCTTCTTACTGTCTATGTTTTGAACCATTCCTGTGACACTAGTTATAGATTCCGATGCTTCACTTCAGGTGTACTGCATCCCTTGGACCCTGTTATTGTCAATGAAACACGGAAATTGCATCGGAATTAAATAGAAAAGGCACAATGCAGACTTAAGTACAAGAAGACTGACTCTTCTTACTGCCTATGTTTTGAACCATTCCTGTGACACTAGTTATAGATTCCGATGCTTCACTTCAGGTTTACTATATCCCTCTGACCTTCTTATTGACGATGAAACACAGAAATTGCATCGGAATTAAATAGAAAAGGCACAATGCTGACTTAAGTACAAGAAGACTGACACATCTTAATGTCTATGATTTGAACCATTCCTGTGACACTAGTTATAGATTCCGATGCTTGACTTCAGGTGTACTGTATCCCTTGGACTTTCTTATTGACGATGAAACACAGAATTTGCATCGGAATTAAATACAAAATGCTCAATGCCGACTTAAGTACAAGTAGACTGACTCTTCTTACCGTCTATGCTTTGAACCATTCCTGTGACACTAGTTATAGATTTTGATGCTTCACATCAGGTTTACTGTGTCCCTCTGACCTTCTTATTGACGACGAAACACAGAAATTGCGTCGGAATTAAATACAAAAGGCACAATGCTGATTTAAGTACAAGAAGACTGACTCTTCTTACTGACTATGTTTTGAACCATTCCTGTGACACTAGTTATTGATTGCGATGCTTCACTTCAGGTTTACCGTATCCCTCTGACCTTCTGACTGACGATGAAACACAGAAATTGCATCGCAATTAATTACAAAATGCACAATGCCAATTTAGGTACAAGAAGACTGACTCCTCTTACTGTCTATGTTTTGAATCATTCCTGTGACACTAGTTATAGGTTTTGATGCTTCACTTAAGGTTTACTATGTCCCTCTGACCTTCATATTGACGATGAAGCACAGAAATTGCATCGGAATTCAATAAAAAGGCACAATGCCGACTTAAGTCCAAGAAGACTGACTCATCTTACTGACTATGTTTTGAACCATTCCTGTGACACTAGATATAGATTCCGATGCTTCACTTCAGGTTTACTGTATCCCTCTGCCTTCTTATTGACGATGAAACACAGAAATTGCATCGAATTTAAATACAAAAGGCACAATGCCGACTTAAGTACAAGAAGACGGAGTCTTATTACTGTCTATGATTTGAACCATTCCTGTGACACTAGTTATAGATTCCGATGCTTCACTTTAGGTTTACTGTATCCCTTGGACCTTCGTATTGACGATGAAACACAGAAATTGCATCGGAATTAAATACAATAGGCACAATGCCGACTTAGGTACAAAAGACTTACTCATCTTACTGTCTATGTTTTGAACCATTCCTGTGAAACTAGTTATAGATTCCGATGCTTCACTTCAGGTTTACTGTATCCCTCTGACCTTCTTATTGACGATTAAACACAGAAATTGCATCGGAATTAAATAGAAGAGGCACAATGCCAACTGCAGTACAAGAGGACCGACTCTTCTTACTGTCTATGTTTGAATCATTCCTGTGACACTAGTTATAGATTCCGATGCTTCACTTCAGGTTTACTGTATCCCTTGACCTTCTTATTGACTACGAAACACAGAAATTGCATCGGAATTAAATAGAAAAGACACAATGCAGACTTGAGTACAAGAAGACTGACCCTTCCTGTTGTCTATGTTTTGAATCATTCCTGTGACACTAGTTATAGATTCCGATGCTTCATTTCAGGTTTACTGTATCCCTCTGACCTTCTTATTGACGATGAAACACAGAAATTGCATCGGAATTAAATTGAACAGGAACAATGCCTACTTAAGTACAAGAAGACTGACTCTTCCTACTGTCCATGTTTTGAACCATTCCTGTGACACTAGTTATAGATTCCGATGCTTCACTTCAGGTTTACTGTATCCCTCTGACCTTCTTATTGACGATGAAACACAGAAATTGCATCGGAATTAAATACAAAAGGCACATTGCCGACTCAAGTAAAAGATGACTGACTGTTCCTACTGTCTATGATTTGAATCAATTCCTGTGACACTAGTTATAGATTCCGATGCTTAACTTCAGGTTTACTGTATCCCTCTGACCTTCTTATTGATGATGAAACACAGATAGTGCATCGGATTTAAATACAAAAGGCACAATGCCGACTTAAGTACAAGAACACTGACTCATCCTACTGTCCATGTTTTGAACCATTGCTGTGACACTAGTTATAGATTCCGATGCTTCACTTCGGGTTTACTGTATCCCTCTGACCTTCTTATTGACGAAGAAACACCGAAATTGCATCGGAATTAAATACAAAAGGCACAATGCCGACTTAAGTATAAGGAGACTGACTCTTCTTACTGTCTATGTTTTGAACCATTCGTGTGACACTAGTTATAGATTCCGATGCTCCACTTCAGGTTTACAGTATCCTTTGGACCTTCGTATTGACGATGAAACACAGAGATTGCATCGGAATGAAATATAAAAGGCACAATGCCGACTTAAGTACATGAAGACTGACTCTTCTTACTGTCTATGTTTTGAACCATTCCTGTGACACTAGTTATAGATTCCGATGCTTCACTTCTGGTGTACGGCATCCCTTGGACCTTGTTATTGTCAATGAAACACGGAAATTGCATCGGAATTAAATAGAAAAGGCACAATGCCGACTTAAGTACAAGAAGACTGACTCTTCTTACTGCCTATGTTTTGAACGATTCCTGTGACACTAGTTATAGATTCCGATGCTTCACTTCAGGTTTACTGTATCCCTCTAACCTTCTTATTGAAGATGAAACACAGATATTGCATCGGAGTTAAATACAAAAGGCACATAGCCGACTCAAGTACAAGAAGACTGACTCTTCCTACTGTCTATGTTTTGAACCATTCCTGTGACAATAGTTATAGATTCCGATGCATCACTTCAGGTTTACTGTATCCCTCTGACCTTCTTATTGACGATGAAACACAGAAATTGCATCGGAATTAAATAGAAAAGGCACAATGCTGACTTCAGTACAAGAAGACTGACTCATCTTACTGTCTATGTTTTGAACCATTCCTGTGACACTAGTTATAGATTCCGATGCTTCACTTCAGGTGGACGGCATCCCTTGGACCTTGTTATTGTCAATGAAACACGGAAATTGCATCGGAATTAAATACAAAAGGCACAATGCCGACTTAAGTACAAGTAAACTGACTCTTCTTACTTTCTATGCTTTGAACCATTCCTGTGACACTAGTTATAGATTTTGATGCTTCACATCAGGTTTACTGTGTCCCTCTGACCTTCTTATTGACGACGAACACAGAAATTGCATCGGAATTAAATACAAAAGGCACAATGCAGACTTAAGTACAAGAAGACTGACTCTTCCTACTGACTATGTTTTTAACCATTCCTGTGACACTAGTTATAGATTCCGATGCTTGACTTCAGGTTTACTGTATCCCTCTGACCTTCTTATTAACGATGAAGCACAGTAATTGCATCGGAATTCAATATAAAGGCACAATGCCGATTTAAGTACAAGAAGACTGACTTCTATTACTGACTATGTTTTGAACCTATCCTGTGACACTAGTTATTGATTGCGATGCTTCACTTCAGGTTTACTGTATCCCTCTGACCTTCTGATTGACGATGTAACACAGAAATTGCATCGGAATTAATTACAAAAGGCACAATGCCGATTTAGGTACAAGAAGACTGACTCCTCTTACTGTCTATGTTTGAACCATTCCTGTGACACTAGTTATAGATTTTGATGCTTCACTTAAGGTTTACTGTGTCCCTCTGACCTTCATATTGGCGATGAAGCACAGAAATTGCATCGGAATTCAATAAAAAGGCACAATGTCGACTTAAGAACAAGAAGACTGACTCATCTTACTGACTATGTTTTGAACCATTCCTGTGACACTAGTTATGGATTCCGATGCTTCACTTCAGGTTTACTGTATCCCTCTGACCTTCTTATTGACTATGGAACACAGAAATTGCATCGGAAATAAATACAAAAGGCACAATGCCAACTTAAGTACAAGAAGACTGACTCTTCCTACTCTCTATGTTTTGAACCATTCCAGTGACACTAGATATAGATTCCGATGCTTCACTTCAGGTTTACTGTATCCCTCTGACCTTCTTATTGACGATGAAACACAGAAATTGCATCGGAATTAAATACAAATGCACAATGCCGACTTAAGTACAAGAAGACGGACTCTTATTACTGTCTATGATTTGAACCATTCCTGTGACACTAGTTATAGATTCCGATGCTTCACTTCAGGTGTACTGTATCCCCCTGACCTTCTTATTGACGATGAAACATGGAAATTGCGTCGGAATTAAATACTAAAGGCACAATGCCGACTTAAGTACAAGTAGAATGACTCTTCTTACTGTCTATATTTTGAACCATTCCTGTGACACTAGTTATAGATTCTGATGCTTCACTTCAGGTTTACTGTGCCCTCTGACCTTCTTATTGACGACGAAACACAGAAATTGCATCGGAATTAAATACAAAAGGACAATGCCGACTTAAGAACAAGAAGAGTGACTCTTCTTACTGACTATGTTTTGAACCATTCCTGTGACACTAGTGATAGATTCCGATGCTTCACTTCAGGTGTACTGCATCCCTTGGCCCTTGTTTTTGTCAATGAAACACGGAAATTGCATCGGAATTAAATAGAAAAGGCACAATGCCGACTTAAGTACAAGAAGACTGAGTCTTCTTACTGCCTATGTTTTGAACCATTCCTGTGACACTAGTTATAGTTTCCGATGCTTCACTTCAGGTTTACTGTATCCTTCGGACCTTCTTATTGACGATGAAGCACAGAAATTGCGTCGGAATTCAATAAAAAGGCACAATGCCGACTTAAGTACAAGAAGACTGACTCTTCCTACTCTCTATGCTTTGAACCATTCCTGTGACACTAGATATAGATTCCGATGCTTCACTTCAGGTTTACTGTATCCCTCTGACCTTCTTATTGACGATGAAACACAGAAATTGCATCGGAATTAAATAGAAAAGGCACAATGCCGACTTCAGTACAAGAGGACCGACTCTTCTTACTGTCTATGTTTTGAACCATTCCTGTGACACTAGTTATAGTTTCCGATGCTTCACTTCAGGTTTACTGTATCCTTTGTACCTTCTTATTGACTACGAAACACAGAAACTGCATCGGAATTAAATAGAAAACTCACAATGCCGACTTGAGTACAAGAAGACTGACCCTCCCTATTGCCTATGTTTTGAACCATTCCTGTGACACTAGTTATAGATTCCGATGCTTCACTTCAGGTTTACTGTATCCCTCTGACCTTCTTATTGACGATGAAACACCGAAATTGCATCGGAATTAAATGCAAAAGGCACAATGCCGACTTAAGGACAAGAAGACTGACCCTTCTTAATGTCTATGTTTTGAACCATTCCTGTGACACTAGTTATAGATTCCGATGCTTCACTTCAGGTTTACAGTATCCCTTGGACCTTCTTATTGACGATGAAACCCAGAGATTGCATCGGAATTAAATATAAAAGGCACAATGCCGACTTAAGTACAAGAAGACTGACTCTTCTTACTGTCTATGTTATGAACCATTCCTGTGACACTAGTTATAGATTCCGATGCTTCACTTCAGGTGTACTGCATCCCATGGACCCTGTTATTGTCAATGAAACACGGAAATTGCATCGGAATTAAATAGAAAAGGCACAATGCAGACTTAAGTACAAGAAGACTGACTCTTCTTACTGCCTATGTTTTGAACCATTCCTGTGACACTAGTTATGGATTCCGATGCTTCACTTCAGGTTTACTGTATCCCTCTGACCTTCTTATTGACTATGGAACACAGAAATTGCATCGGAAATAAATACAAAAGGCACAATGCCAACTTAAGTACAAGAAGACTGACTCTTCCTACTCTCTATGTTTTGAACCATTCCAGTGACACTAGATATAGATTCCGATGCTTCACTTCAGGTTTGCTGTATCCCTCTGACCTTCTTATTGACGATGAAACACAGAAATTGCATCGGAATTAAATACAAATGCACAATGCCGACTTAAGTACAAGAAGACGGACTCTTATTACTGTCTATGATTTGAACCATTCCTGTGACACTAGTTATAGATTCAGATGCTTCACTTCAGGTGTACTGTATCCCCCTGACCTTCTTATTGACGATGAAACATAGAAATTGCGTCGGAATTAAATACTAAAGGCACAATGCCGACTTAAGTACAAGTAGAATGACTCTTCTTACTGTCAATATTTTGAACCATTCCTGTGACACTAGTTATAGATTCTGATGCTTCACTTCAGGTTTACTGTGCCCTCTGACCTTCTTATTGATGACGAAACACAGAAATTGCATCGGAATTAAATACAAAAGGACAATGCCGACTTAAGAACAAGAAGAGTGACTCTTCTTACTGACTATGTTTTGAACCATTCCTGTGACACTAGTGATAGATTCCGATGCTTCACTTCAGGTGTACTGCATCCCTTGGCCCTTGTTTTTGTCAATGAAACACGGAAATTGCATCGGAATTAAATAGAAAAGGCACAATGCCGACTTAAGTACAAGAAGACTGACTCTTCTTACTGCCTATGTTTTGAACCATTCCTGTGACACTAGTTATAGTTTCCGATGCTTCACTTCAGGTTTACTGTATCCTTCGGACCTTCTTATTGACGATGAAGCACAGAAATTGCGTCGGAATTCAATAAAAAGGCACAATGCCGACTTAAGTACAAGAAGACTGACTCTTCCTACTCTCTATGCTTTGAACCATTCCTGTGACACTAGATATAGATTCCGATGCTTCACTTCAGGTTTACTGTATCCCTCTGACCTTCTTATTGACGATGAAACACAGAAATTGCATCGGAATTAAATAGAAAAGGCACAATTCCGACTTCAGTACAAGAGGACCGACTCTTCTTACTGTCTATGTTTTGAACCATTCCTGTGACACTAGTTATAGTTTCCGATGCTTCACTTCAGGTTTACTGTATCCTTTGGACCTTCTTATTGACTACGAAACCCAGAGATTGCATCGGAATTAAATATAAAAGGCACAATGCCGACTTAAGTACAAGAAGTCTGACTCTTCTTACTGTCTATGTTATGAACCATTCCTGTGACACTAGTTATAGATTCCGATGCTTCACTTCAGGTGTACTGCATCCCATGGACCCTGTTATTGTCAATGAAACACGGAATTTGCATCGGAATTAAATAGAAAAGCACAATGCAGACTTAAGTACAAGAAGACTGACTCTTCTTACTGCCTATGCTTTGAACCATTCCTGTGACACTAGTTATAGGTTTTGATGCTTCACTTAAGGTTTACTATGTCCCTCTGACCTTCTTATTGACGATGAAGCACAGAAATTGCATCGGAATTCAATAGAAAGGCACAATGCCGACTTAAGTACAAGAAGACTGACTCATCTTACTGACTATGTTTTGAACCATTCCTGTGACACTAGATATAGATTCCGATGCTTCACTTCAGGTTTACTGTATCCCTCTGACCTTCTTATTGACGATGAAACACAGAAATTGCATCGGAATTAAATACAAAAGAGACAATGCCGACTTAAGTACAAGAAGACGGAGTCTTATTACCATCTATGATTTGAACCATTCCTGTGACACTAGTTATAGATTCCGATGCTTGACTTTAGGTTTACTGTATCCCTTGGACCTTCGTATTGACGATGAAACACAGAAATTGCATCGGAATTAAATACAATAGGCACAATGCCGACTTATGTACAAAAGACTTACTCATCTTACTGTCTATGTTTTGAACCATTCCTGTGACACTAGTTATAGATTCCGATGCTTCACTTCGGGTTTACTGTATCCCTCTGACCTTTTTATTGACGATTAAACACAAGTATTGCATCGGAATTAAATAGAAGAGGCACAATGCCAACTTCAGTACAAGAGGACCGACTCTTCTTACTGTCTATGTTTTGAATCATTCCTGTGACACTAGTTATAGATTCCGATGCTTCACTTCAGGTTTACTGTATCCCTTGACCTTCTTATTGACTACGAATCACAGAAATTGCATCGGAATTAAATAGAAAAGGCACAATGCAGACTTGAGTACAAGAAGACTGACCCTTCCTGTTGTCTATGTTTTGAATCATTCCTGTGACACTAGTTATAGATTCCGATGCTTGATTTCAGGTTTACTGTATCCCTCTGACCATTTTATAGACGATGAAACACAGAAATTGCATCGGAATTAAATTGAGAAGGAACAATGCCTACTTAAGTACAAGAAGACTGACTCTTCCTACTGTCCATGTTTTGAACCATTCCTGTGACACTAGTTATAGATTCCGATGCTTCACATCAGGTTTACTGTATCCCTCTGACCTTCTTATTGACGATGAAACACAGATATTGCTTCGGAATTAAATACAAAAGGCACATTGCCGACTCAAGTAAAAGATGACTGACTGTTCCTACTGTCTATGATGTGAATCAATTCCTGTGACACTAGTTATAGATTCCGATGCTTCACTTCAGGTTTACTGTATCCCTCTGAACCTCTTATTGACGATGAAACACAGATAGTGCATCGGATTTAAATACAAAAGGCACAATGCCGACTTAAGTACAAGAACACTGACTCATCCTACTGTCCTTGTTTTGAACCATTGCTGTGACACTAGTTATAGATTCCGATGCTTCACTTCAGGTGTACGGCATCCCTTGGACCTTGTTATTGTCAATGAAACACGGAAATTGCATCGGAATTAAATAGAAAAGGCACAATGCCGACTTAAGTACAAGAAGACTGACTCTTCTTACTGCCTATGTTTTGAACCATTCCTGTGACACTAGTTATAGATTCCGATGCTTCACTTCAGGTTTACTGTATCCCTCTGACCTTCTTATTGAAGATGAAACACAGATATTGCATCGGAGTTAAATACAAAAGGCACATAGGCGATTCAAGTACAAGAAGACTGACTCTTCCTACTGTCTATGTTTTGAACCATTCCTGTGACACTAGTTATAGATTCCGATGCTTCACTTCAGGTGTACGGCATCCCTTGGACCTTGTTATTGTCAATGAAACACGGAAATTGCATCGGAATTAAATACAAAAGGCACAATGCCGACTTAAGTACAAGTAAACTGACTCTTCTTACTGTCTATGCTTTGAACCATTCCTGTGACACTAGTTATAGATTTTGATGCTTCACATCAGGTTTACTGTGTCCCTCTGACCATCTTATTGACGACGAACACAGAAATTGCATCGGAATTAAATACAAAAGGCACAATGCCGACTTAAGTACAAGAAGACTGACTCTTCTTACTGCCTATGATTTGAACCATTCCTGTGACACTAGTTATAGTTTCCGATGCTTCACTTCAGGTTTACTGTATCCTTTGGACCATCTTATTGACGATGAAGCACAGAAATTGCATCGGAATTCAATAAAAATGCACAATGCCGACTTAAGTACAAGAAGACTGACTCTTCCTACTCTCTATGCTTTGAACCATTCCTGTGACACTAGATATAGATTCCGATGCTTCACTTCAGGTATACTCTATCCCTCTGACCATCTTATTGACGATGAAACACAGAAATTGCATCGGAATTAAATAGCAAAAGCACAATGCCGACTTCAGTACAAGAGGACCGACTCTTCTTACTGTCTATGTTTTGAACCATTCCTGTGACACTATTTATAGTTTCCGATGCTTCACTTCAGGTTTACTGTATCCTTTGGGCCTTCTTATTGACTACGAAACACAGAAATTGCATCGGAATTAAATAGAAAAGGCACAATGCCGACTTGAGTACAAGAAGACTGACCCTTCCTGTTGTCTATGTTTTGAATCATTCCTGTGACACTAACTATAGATTCCGATGCTTCATTTCAGGTTTACTGTATCCCTCTGACCTTATAGACGATGAAACACAGAAATTGCATCGGAATTAAATAGAAAAGGCACAATGCCGACTTAAGTACAAGAAGACTGACTCTTCCTACTCTCTATGCTTTGAACCATTCCTGTGACACTAGATATAGATTCCGATGCTTCACTTCAGGTTTACTGTATCCCTCTGACCTTCTTATTGACGATGAAACACAGAAATTGCATCGGAATTAAATACAAAAGGCGCAATGCCGTCTTAAGTACAAGAAGACGGAGTCTTATTACTGTCTATGATTTGAACCATTCCTGTGACATTAGTTATAGATTTCGATGCTTCACTTCAGGTTTACTGACTCCCTTGGACCTTCGTATTGACGATGAAACACAGAAATTGCATCGGAATTAAATAAAAAAGGCACAATGCCGTCTTATGTACAAAAGACTGACTCATCTTACTGTCTATGCTTTGAACCATTCCTGTGACACTAGTTATAGATTCCGATGCTTCACTTCTGGTTTACTGTATCCCTCTGACCTTCTTTTTGACGACGAAACACAGAAATTGCAACGGAATTAAATAGAAGAGGCACAATGCAGACTTCAGTACAAGAAGACTGACTCTTCGTGCTGTCTATGTTTGAACCGTTCCTGTGACACTAGTTATAGATTCCGATCCTTCACCTCAGGTTTACCGTATCTCTCTGACCTTCTTATTGACAATGAAACACAGAAATTGCATCGGAATTAGATACAAAAAGCACAATGCTGACTTCAGTACAAGAGGACCGACTCTTCTTACTGTCTATGTTTTGAACCATTCCTGTGACACTAGTTATAGATTCCGATGCTTCACTTCAGGTTTACTTTATCCCTTGGACTTTCTTATTGACGACGAAACACAGAAATTTCATCGGAATTAAATAGAAAAGGCGCAATGCCGACTTGAGTACAAGAAGACTGACCCTCCCAATTGCCTATGTTTTGAACCATTCCTGTGTCACTAGTTATAGATTCCGATGCTACACATCAGGTTTACTGTATCCCTCTGACCTTCTTATTGACGATGAAACACAGAAGTTGCATCGGAATTAAATAGAAAAGGCACAATGCCGACATAAGTACAAGAAGAAAGACTCTTCCTACTGTCTATGTTTGAACCATTCCTGTGACACTAGTTATAGATTCCGATGCTTCACTTCAGGTTTACTGTATCCCTCTGACCTTCTTATTGACGATGAAACACAGAAATTGCATCGGAATTAAATACAAAAGGCACAATGCCGACTTAAGTAGCACTAGAATGACTCTTCTTACTGTCTATATTTTGAACCATTCCTGTGACACTAGTTATAGATTCTGATGCTTCACTTCAGGTTTACTGTGTCGCTCTGAACTTCTTATTGACGACGAAACACAGAAATTGCATCGGAATTAAATAGAAAAGGCGCAATGCCGACTTGAGTACAAGAAGATGATACTCCCCATTGCCTACGTTTTCAACCATTCATGTGACACTAGTTATAGACTCCGATGCTTCACTTCAGGTTTACTGTATCCCTCTGGCCTTCTTATTGACGATGAAACTCCGAAATTGCATCGGAATTAAATAAAAAAGGCACAATGCCGACTTAAGGACAAGAAGACTGACCCTTCTTACTGTCTATGTTTTGAACCATTCCTGTGACACTAGTTATAGATTCCGATGCTTCACTTCAGGTTTACAGTATCCCTTGGACCTTCTTATTGACGATGAAACCCAGAGATTGCATCGGAATTAAATATGAAAGGCACAATACCGACTTAAGTACAAGAAGACTGACTCTTCTTACTGTCTATGTTTTGAACCATTCCTGTGACACTAGTTATAGATTCCGATGCTTCACTTCAGGTGTACTGCATCCCTTGGACCCAGTTATTGTCAATGAAACACGGAAATTGCATCGGAATTAAATTGAAAAGGCACAATGCCGACTTAAGTACAAGAAGAATGACTCTTCTTACTGCCTATGTTTTGAACCATTCCTGTGACACTAGTTATAGATTCCGATGCTTCACTTCTGGTTTACTGTATCCCTCTGATCTTCTTATTGACGATGAAACACAGAAATTGCATCGGAATTAAATAGAAAAGGCACAATGCTGACTTAAGTACAAGTAGACTGATTCATCTTACTGTCTATGCTTTGAACCATTCCTGTGACACTAGTTATAGATTTTGATGCTTCACTTCAGGTGTACTGTATCCCTTGGACTTTCTTATTGACGATGAAACAGAGAATTTGCATCGGAATTAAAGAAAAAAGGCACAATGCCGACTTAAGTACAAGTAGACTGACTCTTCTTACTGTCTATGCTTTGAACCATTCCTGTGACACTAGTTATAGATATTGATGCTTCACATCAGGTTTACTGTGTCCCTCTGATTTTCTTATTGACGACGAAACACAGAAATTGCATCGGAATTAAATACAAAAGGCACAATGCCGATTTAAGTACATGAAGACTGACTCTTCTTACTGACTATGTTTTGAACCATTCCTGTGACACTAGTTATTGATTGCGATGCTTCACTTCAGGTTTACTGTATCTCTCTGACCTTCTGACTGACGATGAAACACAGAAATTGCATCGGAATTAATTACAAAATGCACAATGCGAATTTAGGTACAAGAAGACTGACTCCTCTTACTGTCTATGTTTTGAATCATTCCTGTGACACTAGTTATAGGTTTTGATGCTTCACCTAAGGTTTACTATGTCCCTCTGACCTTCTTATTGACGATGAAGCACAGAAATTGCATCGGAATTCAATAAAAAGCACAATGCCGACTTAAGTACAAGAAGACTGACTCATCTTACTGACTATGTTTTGAACCATTCCTGTGACACTAGATATAGATTCCGATGCTTCACTTCAGGTTTACGTTATCCGTCTGACCTTCTTATTGACGATGAAACACAGAAATTGCATCGGAATTAAATACAAAAGGCACAATGCCGACTTAAGTACAAGTAGACTGACTCTTCTCACTGACTATGTTTGAACCATTCCTATGACACTAGTTATAGATTCCGATGCTTCATTTTAGGTTTACTGTATCCCTTGGACCTTCGTATTGACGATAAAACACAGAAATTGCATCTGAATTAAATACAATAGGCACAATGCCGACTTATGTACAAGAGACTTACTCATCTTACTGTCTATGTTTTGAACCATTCCTGTGACACTAGTTATAGATTCCGATGCTTCACTTCGGGTTTACTGTAACCCTCTGACCTTCTTATAGACGATGAAACACAGAAATTGCATCGGAATTAAATTGTAAAGGAACAATGCCTACTTAAGTACAAGAAGACTGACTCTTCCTACTGTCCATGCTTTGAACCAATCCTGTGACACTAGTTACAGATTCCGATGCTTCACTTCAGGTTTACTGTATCCCTCTGACCTTCTTATTGACGATGAAACACAGAAATTGCATCGGAATTAAATACAAAAGGCACATTGCCGACTCAAGTAAGAGATGACTGACTGTTCCTACTGTCTATGATTTGAATCAATTCCTGTGACACTAGTTATAGATTCCGATGCTTAACTTCAGGTTTACTGTATCCCTCTGACCTTCTTATCGACGATGAAACACAGATAGTGCATCGGATTTAAATACAAAAGGCACAATGCCGACTTAAGTACAAGAACACTGACTCATCCTACTGTCCATGCTTTGAACCATTGCTGTGACACTATTTATAGATTCCGATGCTTCACTTCGGGTTTACTGTATCCCTCTGACCTTCTTATTGACGAAGATACACCGAAATTGCATCGGAATTAAATACAAAAGGCACAATGCCGACTTAAGTATAAGAAGACTGACTCTTCTTACTGTCTATGTTTTGAACCATTCCTGTGACACTAGTTATAGATTCCGATGCTCCACTTCAGGTTTACAGTATCCCTTGGACCTTCTTATTGACGATGAAACACAGAGATTGCATCGGAATTAAATATAAAAGGCACAATGCCGACTTAAGTACATGAAGACTGACTCTTCTTAATGTCTATGTTTTAAACCATTCCTGTGACACTAGTTATAGATTCCGATGCTTCACTTCAGGTGTACGGCATCCCTTGGACCTTGTTATTGTCAATGAAACACGGAAATTGCATCGGAATTAAATAGAAAAGGCACAATGCCGACTTAAGTACAAGAAGACTGACTCTTCTTACTGCCTATGTTTTGAACCATTCCTGTGACACTAGTTATAGATTCCGATGCTTCACTTCAGGTTTACTGTATCCCTCTGACCTTCTTATTGAAGATGAAACACAGATATTGCATCGGAGTTAAATACAAAAAGCACATAGCCGACTCAAGTACAAGAAGACTGACTCTTCCTACCGTCTATGTTTTGAACCATTCCTGTGACAATAGTTATAGATTCCGATGCTTCACTTCAGGTTTACTGTATCCCTCTGACCTTCTTATTGACGATGAAACACAGAAATTGCATCGGAATTAAATAGAAAAGGCACAATGCTGACTTCAGTACAAGAAGACTGACTCATCTTACTGTCTATGTTTTGAACCATTCCTGTGACACTAGTTATTGATTCCGATGCTGCACTTCAGGTGTACGGCATCCCTTGGACCTTGTTATTGTCAATGAAACACGGAAATTGCATCGGAATTAAATACAAAAGGCACAATGCCGATTTAGGTACAAGAAGACTGACTCCTCTTACTGTCTATGTTTGAACCATTCCTGTGACACTAGTTATAGATTTTGATGCTTCACTTAAGGTTTACTGAGTCCCTCTGACCTTCTGATTGACGATGAAACACAGAAATTGCATCGGAATTAATTACAAAACGCACAATGCCGATTTAGGTACAAGAAGACTGACTCCTCTTACTGTCTATGTTTGAACCATTCCTGTGACACTAGTTATAGATTTTGATGCTTCACTTCAGGTTTACTGTATCTCTCTGACCTTCTTATTGACTATGGAACACAGAAATTGCATCGGAAATAAATACAAAAGGCACAATGCCGACTTAAGTACAAGAAGACTGACTCTTCCTACTCTCTATGTTTTGAACCATTCCTGTGACACTAGATATAGATTCCGATGCTTCACTTCAGGTTTACTGTATCCCTCTGACCTTCTTATTGACGATGAAACACAGAAATTACATCGGAATTAAATACAAAATGCACAATGCCGACTTAAGTACAAGAAGACGGACTCTTATTACTGTCTATGATTTGAACCATTCCTGTGCCACTAGTTATAGATTCCGATGCTTCACTTCAGGTTTACTGTATCCCTTGGACCTTCTTATTGACGATGAAACACAGAAATTGCATCGGAATTAAATACAAAAGGCACAATGCCGATTTATGTACAAAAGATTGACTCATCTATCTGTCTATGTTTTTAACCATTCCTGTGACACTAGTTATACATTGCGATGCTTCACTTCAGGTGTACTGCATCCCTTGGACTTTCTTATTGACGATGAAACACAGAATTTGCATCGGAATTAAATACAAAAGGCACAATGCCGACTTAAGTACAAGTAGACTGACTCTTCTTACTGTCTATGCTTTGAACCATTCCTGTGACACTAGTTATAGATTTTGATGCTTCACATCAGGTTTACTGTGTCCCTCTGACCTTCTTTTTGACGACGAAACACAGAAATTGCAACGGAATTAAATAGAAGAGGCACAATGCAGACTTCAGTACAAGAAGACTGACTCTTCGTGCTGTCTATGTTTGAACCGTTCCTGTGACACTAGTTATAGATTCCGATTCTTCACCTCAGGTTTACCGTATCTCTCTGACCTTCTTATTGACAATGAAACACAGAAATTGCATCGGAATTAGATACAAAAAGCACAATGCTGACTTCAGTACAAGAGGACCGACTCTTCTTACTGTCTATGTTTTGAACCATTCCTGTGACACTAGTTATAGATTCCGATGCTTCACTTCAGGTTTACTTTATCCCTTGGACTTTCTTATTGACGACGAAACACAGAAATTTCATCGGAATTAAATAGAAAAGGCGCAATGCCGACTTGAGTACAAGAAGACTGACCCTCCCAATTGCCTATGTTTTGAACCATTCCTGTGACACTAGTTATAGATTCCGATGCTACACATCAGGTTTACTGTATCCCTCTGACCTTCTTATTGACAATGAAACACAGAAGTTGCATCGGAATTAAATAGAAAAGGCACAATGCCGACATAAGTACAAGAAGAATGACTCTTCCTACTGTCTTAGTTTGAACCATTCCTGTGACACTAGTTATAGATTCCGATGCTTCACTTCAGGTTTACTGTATCCCTCTGACCTTCTTATTGACGATGAAACACAGAAATTGCATCGGAATTAAATACAAAAGGCACAATGCCGACTTAAGTAGCACTAGAATGACTCTTCTTACTGTCTATATTTTGAACCATTCCTGTGACACTAGTTATAGATTCCGATGCTTCACTTCAGGTTTACTGTGTCGCTCTGAACTTCTTATTGACGACGAAACACAGAAATTACATCGGAATTAAATAGAAAAGGCGCAATGCCGACTTGAGTACAAGAAGACTGACCCTCCCTATTGCCTACGTTTTCAACCATTCATGTGACACTAGTTATAGATTCCGATGCTTCACTTCAGGTTTACTGTATCCCTCTGGCCTTCTTATTGACGATGAAACTCCGAAATTGCATCGGAATTAAATACAAAAGGCACAATGCCGACTTAAGGACAAGAAGACTGACCCTTCTTACTGTCTATGATTTGAACCATTCCTGTGACACTAGTTATAGATTCCGATGCTTCACTTCAGGTTTACAGTATCCCTTGGACCTTCTTATTGACGATGAAACCCAGAGATTGCATCGGAATTAAATATGAAAGGCACAATACCGACTTAAGTACAAGAAGACTGACTCTTCTTACTGTCTATGTTTTGAACCATTCCTGTGACACTAGTTATAGATTCCGATGCTTCACTTCAGGTGTACTGCATCCCTTGGACCCAGTTATTGTCAATGAAACACGGAAATTGCATCGGAATTAAATAGAAAAGGCACAATGCCGACTTAAGTACAAGAAGAATGACTCTTCTTACTGCCTATGTTTTGAACCATTCCTGTGACACTAGTTATAGATTCCGATGCTTCACTTCAGGTGTACGGCATCCCTTGGACCTTGTTATTGTCAATGAAACACGGAAATTGCATCGGAATTAAATAGAAAAGGCACAATACCGACTTAAGTACAAGAAGACTGACTCTTCTTACTGCCTATGTTTTGAACCATTCCTGTGACACTAGTTATAGATTCCGATGCTTCACTTCAGGTTTACTGTATCCCTCTGACCTTCTTATTGAAGATGAAACACAGATATTGCATCGGAGTTAAATACAAAAAGCACATAGCCGACTCAAGTACAAGAAGACTGACTCTTCCTACCGTCTATGTTTTGAACCATTCCTGTGACAATAGTTATAGATTCCGATGCTTCACTTCAGGTTTACTGTATCCCTCTGACCTTCTTATTGACGATGAAACACAGAAATTGCATCGGAATTAAATAGAAAAGGCACAATGCTGACTTCAGTACAAGAAGACTGACTCATCTTACTGTCTATGTTTTGAACCATTCCTGTGACACTAGTTATTGATTCCGATGCTGCACTTCAGGTGTACGGCATCCCTTGGACCTTGTTATTGTCAATGAAACACGGAAATTGCATCGGAATTAAATACAAAAGGCACAATGCCGATTTAGGTACAAGAAGACTGACTCCTCTTACTGTCTATGTTGGAACCATTCCTGTGACACTAGTTATAGATTTTGATGCCTCACTTAAGGTTTACTGAGTCCCTCTGACCTTCTGATTGACGATGAAACACAGAAATTGCATCGGAATTAATTACAAAAGGCACAATGCCGATTTAGGTACAAGAAGACTGACTCCTCTTACTGTCTATGTTTGAACCATTCCTGTGACACTAGTTATAGATTTTGATGCTTCACTTCAGGTTTACTGTATCCCTCTGACCTTCTTATTGACTATGGAACACAGAAATTGCATCGGAAATAAATACAAAAGGCACAATGCCGACTTAAGTACAAGAAGACTGACTCTTCCTACTCTCTATGTTTTGAACCATTCCTGTGACACTAGATATAGATTCCGATGCTTCACTTCAGGTTTACTGTATCCCTCTGACCTTCTTATTGACGATGAAACACAGAAATTACATCGGAATTAAATACAAAATGCACAATGCCGACTTAAGTACAAGAAGACGGACTCTTATTACTGTCTATGATTTGAACCATTCCTGTGCCACTAGTTATAGATTCCGATGCTTCACTTCAGGTTTACTGTATCCCTTGGACCTTCTTATTGACGATGAAACACAGAAATTGCATCGGAATTAAATACAAAAGGCACAATGCCGATTTATGTACAAAAGATTGACTCATCTATCTGTCTATGTTTTTAACCATTCCTGTGACACTAGTTATAGATTGCGATGCTTCACTTCAGGTGTACTGCATCCCTTGGACTTTCTTATTGACGATGAAACACAGAATTTGCATCGGAATTAAATACAAAAGGCACAATGCCGACTTAAGTACAAGTAGACTGACTCTTCTTACTGTCTATGCTTTGAACCATTCCTGTGACACTAGTTATAGATTTTGATGCTTCACATCAGGTTTACTGTGTCCCTCTGACCTTCTTATTGACGACGAAACACAGAAATTGCATCGGAATTAAATAGAAAAGGCACAATGCAGACTTAAGTACAAGAAGACTGACTCATCTTACTGTCTATGATTTGAACCATTCCTGTGACACTAGTTATAGATTCTGATGCTTCACTGCAGGTTTACTGTGCCCTCTGACCTTCTTATTGACGACGAAACACAGAAATTGCATCGGAATTAAATAGAAGAGGCACAATGCAGACTTCAGTACAAGAAGACTGACTCTTCCTACTGTCTATGTTTTGAACCGTTCCTGTGACACTAGTTACAGGTTCAGATGCTTCACCTCAGGTTTACTGTATCCCTCTGACCTTCTTATTGACGAAGAAACACAGACGTTGCATCGGAATTAAATAGAAAAGGCACAATGCCGACTTAAGTACAAGAAGAGTGACTCTTCCTACTGTCTATGTTTGAACCATTCCTGTGACACTAGTTATAGATTCGGGTGCTTCACTTATGTTTTAGTGTATACCTCTGACCTTCTTCTTGACGATGAAACACAGAAACTGCATCGGAAATAAATACAAAGTGCACAATGCAGACTCAAGTACAGGAAGACTGACTCATCCTACTGTCTATGATTTGAACCATTCCTGTGACACTAGTTATAGATTCCGATGCTTCACATCAGGTTTACTGTATTCCTCTGACCTTCTTATTGACGAAGAAACACAGAAGTTGCATCGGAATTAAATAGAAAAGGCACAATGCCGACTTAAGTACAAGAAGAGTGACTCTTCCTACTGTCTATGTTTGAACCATTCCTGTGACACTAGTTATAGATTCCGATGCTTCACTTATGTTTTAGTGTATCCCGCTGACCTTCTTATTGACGATGAAACACAGAAATTGCATCGGAATTAAATACAAAGTGCACAATGCAGACTCAAGTACAAGAAGACTGATTCACCCTACTGTCTATGATTTGAACCATTCCTGTGACACAAGTTATAGATTCCGATGCTTCACTTCAGGTGTACTGTATCCCCCTGACCTTCTTATTGACGATGAAACATAGAAATTGCGTCGGAATTAAATACAAAAGGCACAATGCCGATTTAAGTACAAGTAGAATGACTCTTCTTACTGTCTATATTTTAAACCATTCCTGTGACACTAGTTATAGATTCTGATGCTTCACTTCAGGTTTTCTGTGCCCTCTGACCTTCTTATTGACGACGAAACACCGAAATTGCATCGGAATTAAATACAAAAGGCACAATGCCGACTTAAGAACCAGAAGAGTGACTCTTCTTACTGACTATGTTTTGAACCATTCCTGTGACACTAGTGATACATTCCGAAGCTTCACTTCAGGTGTACTGCATCCCTTGGACCTTGTTTTTGTCAATGAAACACGGAAATTGCATCGGAATTAAATAGAAAAGGCACAATGCCGACTTAAGTACAAGAAGACTGACTCTTCTTACTGCCTATGTTTTGAACCATTCCTGTGACACTAGTTATAGTTTCCGATGCTTCACTTCAGGTTTACTGTATCCCTCTGACCTTCTTATTGAAGATGAAACACAGAAATTGCATCGGAGTTAAATACAAAAGGCACATAGCCGACTCAAGTACAAGAAGACTGGCTCTTCCTACTGCCTATGTTTTGAACCATTCCTGAGACACTAGTTATAGATTCCGATGCTTCACTTGAGGTTTACTGTATCCCTCTGACCTTCTTATTGACGATGAAACACAGAAATTGCATCGGAATTAAATAGAAAGGGCACAATGCAGACTTAAGTACAAGAAGACTGACTCATCTTACTGTCTATGATTTGAACCATTCCTGTGACACTAGTTATAGATTGCGATGCTTCACTTCAGGTGTACTGCATCCCTTGGACTTTCTTATTGACGATGAAACACAGAATTTGCATCGGAATTAAATACAAAAGGCACAATGCCGACTTAAGTACAAGTAGACTGACTCTTCTCACTGTCTATGCTTTGAACCATTCCTGTGACACTAGTTATAGATTTTGATGCTTCACATCAGGTTTACTGTGTCCCTCTGACCTTCTTATTGACGACGAAACACAGAAATTGCATCGGAATTATATAGAAATGGCACAATGCCGACTTAAGTACAAGAAGACTGACTCTTCTTACTGCCTATGTTTTGAACCATTCCTGTGACACTAGTTATAGATTCCGATGCTTCACTTCAGGTTTACTGTATCCCTCCGCTCTTCTTATTGACGACGAAACAAGGAAATTGCATCGGAATTAAATAGATGAGGCACAAATCAGACTTCAGTACAAGAAGACTGACTCTTCCTACTGTCTATGTTTTGAACCGTTCCTGTGACACTAGTTATAGGTTCCGATGCTTCACCTCAGGTTTACTGTATCCCTCTGACCTTTTTATTGACGATGAAACACAGAAGTTGCATCGGAATTAAATAGAAAAGGCACAATGCCGACTTAAGTACAAGAAGAGTGACTCTTCCTACTGTCTATGTTTGAACCATTCCTGTGACACTAGTTATAGATTCCGATACTTCACTTCAGGTTTATTGTATACCTCTGACCTTCTTATTGACAATGAAACACAGAAATTGCATCGGAATTAAATACAAAATGCACAATGCAGACTCAAGTACAAGAAGACTGACTCATCCTACTGTCTTTGATTTGAACCATTCCTGTGACACAAGTTATAGATTCCGATGCTTCACTTCAGGTGTACTGTATCCCCCTGACCTTCTTGTTGACGATGAAACATAGAAATTGCGTCGGAATTAAATACAAAAGGCACAATGCCGACTTAAGTACAAGTAGAATGACTCTTCTTACTGTCTATATTTTAAACCATTCCTGTGACACTAGTTATAGATTCTGATGCTTCACTTCAGGTTTACTGTGCCGTCTGACCTTCTTATTGACGACGAAACACAGAAATTGCATCGGAATTAAATACAAAAGGCACAATGCCGACTTAAGAACAAGAAGAGTGACTCTTCTTACTGACTATGTTTTGAACCATTCCTGTGACACTAGTGATACATTCCGATGCTTCACTTCAGGTGTACTGCATCCCTTGGACCTTGTTTTTGTCAATGAAACACGGAAAGTGCATTGGAATTAAATAGAAAAGGCACAATGCCGACTTAAGCACAAGAAGACTGACTCTTCTTACTGCCTATGTTTTGAACCATTCCTGTGACACTAGTTATAGTTTCCGATGCTTCACTTCAGGTTTACTGTATCCCTCTGACCTTCTTATTGAAGATGAAACACAGAAATTGCATCGGAGTTAAATACAAAAGGCACATAGCCGACTCAAGTACAAGAAGACTGGCTCTTCCTACTGCCTATGTTTTGAACCATTCCTGAGACACTAGTTATAGATTCCGATGCTTCACTTCAGGTGTACTGTATCCCCCTGACCTTCTTGTTGACGATGAAACATAGAAATTGCGTCGGAATTAAATACAAAAGGCACAATGCCGACTTAAGTACAAGTAGAATGACTCTTCTTACTGTCTATATTTTAAACCATTCCTGTGACACTAGTTATAGATTCTGATGCTTCACTTCAGGTTTACTGTGCCGTCTGACCTTCTTATTGACGACGAAACACAGAAATTGCATCGGAATTAAATACAAAAGGCACAATGCCGACTTAAGAACAAGAAGAGTGACTCTTCTTACTGACTATGTTTTGAACCATTCCTGTGACACTAGTTATAGATTCCGATGCTTCACTTCAGGTTTACTGTATCCCTCCGCTCTTCTTATTGACGACGAAACAAGGAAATTGCATCGGAATTAAATAGAAGAGGCACAATGCAGACTTCAGTACAAGAAGACTGAATCTTCCTACTGTCTATGTTTTGAACCGTTCCTGTGACACTAGTTATAGGTTCCGATGCTTCACCTCAGGTTTACTGTATCCCTTGGACTTTCTTATTGACGATGAAACACAGAATTTGCATCGGAATGAAATACAAAAGGCACAATGCCGACTTAAGTACAAGTAGACTGACTCTTCTCACTGTCTATGCTTTGAACCATTCCTGTGACACTAGTTATAGATTTTGATGCTTCACATCAGGTTTACTGTGTCCCTCTGACCTTCTTATTGACGACGAAACACAGAAATTGCATCGGAATTATATAGAAATGGCACAATGCCGACTTAAGTACAAGAAGACTGACTCTTCTTACTGCCTATGATTTGAACCATTCCTGTGACACTAGTTATAGATTCCGATGCTTCACTTCAGGTTTACTGTATCCCTCCGCTCTTCTTATTGACGACGAAACAAGGAAATTGCATCGGAATTAAATAGAAGAGGCACAATGCAGACTTCAGTACAAGAAGACTGAATCTTCCTACTGTCTATGTTTTGAACCGTTCCTGTGACACTAGTTATAGGTTCCGATGCTTCACCTCAGGTTTACTGTATCCCTCTGACCTTTTTATTGACGATGAAACACAGAAGTTGCATCGGAATTAAATAGAAAAGGCACAATGCCGACTTAAGTACAAGAAGAGTGACTCTTCCTACTGTCTATGTTTGAACCATTCCTGTGACACTAGTTATAGATTCCGATACTTCACTTCAGGTTTATTGTATACCTCTGACCTTCTTATTGACAATGAAACACAGAAATTGCATCGGAATTAAATACAAAATGCACAATGCAGACTCAAGTACAAGAAGACTGACTCATCCTACTGTCTTTGATTTGAACCATTCCTGTGACACAAGTTATAGATTCCGATGCTTCACTTCAGGTGTACTGTATCCCCCTGACCTTCTTGTTGACGATGAAACATAGAAATTGCGTCGGAATTAAATACAAAAGGCACAATGCCGACTTAAGTACAAGTAGAATGACTCTTCTTACTGTCTATATTTTAAACCATTCCTGTGACACTAGTTATAGATTCTGATGCTTCACTTCAGGTTTACTGTGCCGTCTGACCTTCTTATTGACGACGAAACACAGAAATTGCATCGGAATTAAATACAAAAGGCACAATGCCGACTTAAGAACAAGAAGAGTGACTCTTCTTACTGACTATGTTTTGAACCATTCCTGTGACACTAGTGATACATTCCGATGCTTCACTTCAGGTGTACTGCATCCCTTGGACCTTGTTTTTGTCAATGAAACACGGAAAGTGCATTGGAATTAAATAGAAAAGGCACAATGCCGACTTAAGCACAAGAAGACTGACTCTTCTTACTGCCTATGTTTTGAACCATTCCTGTGACACTAGTTATAGTTTCCGATGCTTCACTTCAGGTTTACTGTATCCCTCTGACCTTCTTATTGAAGATGAAACACAGAAATTGCATCGGAGTTAAATACAAAAGGCACATAGCCGACTCAAGTACAAGAAGACTGACTCTTCCTACTCTCTATGTTTTGAACCAATCCTGTGACACTAGATATAGATTCCGATGCTTCACTTCAGGTTTACTGTATCCCTCTGACCTTCTTATTGACGATGAAACACACTAATTGCATCGGAATTAAATACCAAAGGCACAATGGCGACTTAAGTACAAGAAGACGGACTCTTATTACTGTCTATGATTTGAACCATTCCTGTGACACTAGTTATACATTCCCATGCTTCACTTCCGGTTTACTGTATCCCTTGGACCTTCTTATTGACGATGAAACACAGAAATTGCATCGGAATTAAATACGAAAGGCACACTGCCGACTTCTGTACAAAAGACTGACTCATCTTACTGTCTATGTTTTGAACCATTCCTGTGACACTAGTTATAGATTCCGATGCTTCACTTCAGGTTTACTGTATCCCTCCGCTCTTCTTATTGACGACGAAACAAGGAAATTGCATCGGAATTAAATAGAAGAGGCACAATGCAGATTTCAGTACAAGAAGACTGACTCTTCCTACTGTCTATGTTTTGAACCGTTCCTGTGACACTAGTTATAGGTTCAGATGCTTCACCTCAGGTTTACTGTATCCCTCTGACCTTCTTATTGACGAAGAAACACAGAAGTTGCATCGGAATTAAATAGAAAATGCACAATGCCGACTTAAGTACAAGAAGAGTGACTCTTCCTACTGTCTATGTTTGAACCATTCCTGAGACACTAGTTATAGATTCGGGTGCTTCACTTATGCTTTAGTGTACCCCTCTGACCTTCTTCTTGACGATGAAACACAGAAACTGCATCGGAAATATATACAAAGTGCACAATGCAGACTCAAGTACAGGAAGACTGACTCATCCTACTGTCTATGATTTGAACCATTCCTGTGACACTAGTTATAGATTCCGATGCTTCACTTCAGGTTTACTGTATCCCTCTGACCTTCTTATTGACGAAGAAACACAGAAGTTGCATCGGAATTAAATAGAAAAGGCACAATGCCGACTTAAGTACAAGAAGAGTGACTCTTCCTACTGTCTATGTTTGAACCATTCCTGTGACACTAGTTATCGATTCCGATGCTTCACTTATGTTTTAGTGTATCCCTCTGACCTTCTTATTGACGATGAAACACAGAAATTGCATCGGAATTAAATACAAAGTGCACAATGCAGACTCAAGTACAAGAAGACTGATTCATCCTACTGTCTATGATTTGAACCATTCCTGTGACACAAGTTATAGATTCCGATGCTTCACTTCAGGTGTACTGTATCCCCCTGACCTTCTTATTGACGATGAAACATAGAAATTGCGTCGGAATTAAATACAAAAGGCACAATGCCGATTTAAGTACAAGTAGAATGACTCTTCTTACTGTCTATATTTTAAACCATTCCTGTGACACTAGTTATAGATTCTGATGCTTCACTTCAGGTTTACTGTGCCCTCTGACCTTCTTATTGACGACGAAACACAGAAATTGCATCGGAATTAAATACAAAAGGCACAATGCCGACTTAAGAGCCAGAAGAGTGACTCTTCTTACTGACTATGTTTTGAACCATTCCTGTGACACTAGTGATACATTCCGAAGCTTCACTTCAGGTGTACTGCATCCCTTGGACCTTGTTTTTGTCAATGAAACACGGAAATTGCATCGGAATTAAATAGAAAAGGCACAATGCCGACTTAAGTACAAGAAGACTGACTCTTCTTACTGCCTATGTTTTGAACCATTCCTGTGACACTAGTTATAGTTTCCGATGCTTCACTTCAGGTTTACTGTATCCCTCTGACCTTCTTATTGACGATGAAGCACAGTAATTGCATCGGAATTCAATATAAAGGCACAATGCCGATTTAAGTACAAGAAGACTGACTCTTCTTACTGACTATGATTTGAACCATTCCTGTGACTCTAGTTATAGATTCCGATGCTTCACTTCAGGTTTATTGTATCCCTCTGACCTTCTTATTGACTATGAAACACAGAAATTGCATCGGAATTAAATACAATAGGCACAATGCCGACTTAAGTACAAGAAGACTGACTCTTCCTACTCTCTATGTTTTGAACCATTCCTGTGACACTAGATATAGATTCCGATGCTTCACTTAAGGTTTACTGTATCCCTCTGACCTTCTTATTGACGATGAAACACAGAAATTGCATCGGAATTAAATACCAAAGGCACAATGCCGACTTAAGTACAAGAAGACGGACTCTTATTACTGCCTATGATTTGAACCATTCCTGTGACACTAGTTATAGATTCCGATGCTTCACTTCCGGTTTACTGTATCCCTTGGACCTTCTTGTTGACGATGAAACACAGAAATTGCATCGGAATTAAATACGAAAGGCACACTGCCGACTTATGTACAAAAGACTGACTCATCTTACTGTCCATGTTTTGAACCATTCCTGTGACACTAGTTATAGATTCCGATGCTTCACTTCAGGTTTACTGTATCCCTCCGCTCTTCTTATTGACGACGAAACAAGGAAATTGCATCGGAATTAAATAGAAGAGGCACAATGCAGACTTCAGTACAAGAAGACTGACTCTTCCTACTGTCTATGTTTTGAACCGTTCCTGTGACACTAGTTATACGTTCCGATGCTTCACCTCAGGTTTACTGTATCCCTCTGACCTTTTTATTGACGATGAAACACAGAAGTTGCATTGGAATTAAATAGAAAAGGCACAATGCCGACTTAAGTACAAGAAGAGTGACTCTTCCTACTGTCTATGTTTGAACCATTCCTGTGACACTAGTTATAGATTCCGATACTTCACTTCAGGTTTATTGTATACCTCTGACCTTCTTATTGACAATGAAACACAGAAATTGCATCGGAATTAAATACAAAATGCACAATGCAGACTCAAGTACAAGAAGACTGACTCATCCTACTGTCTATGATTTGAACCATTCCTGTGACACAAGTTATAGATTCCGATGCTTCACTTCAGGTGTACTGTATCCCCCTGACCTTCTTATTGACGATGAAAAATAGAAATTGCGTCGGAATTAAATACAAAAGGCACAATGCCGACTTAAGTACAAGTAGAATGACTCTTCTTACTGTCTATATATTAAACCATTCCTGTGACACTAGTTATAGATTCTGATGCTTCACTTCAGGTTTACTGTGCCCTCTGACCTTCTTATTGACGACGAAACACAGAAATTGCATCGGAATTAAATACAAAAGGCACAATGCCGACTTAAGAACAAGAAGAGTGACTCTTCTTACTGACCATGTTTTGAACCATTCCTGTGACACTAGTGATACATTCCGATGCTTCACTTCAGGTGTACTGCATCCCTTGGACCTTGTTTTTGTCAATGGAACACGGAAAGTGCATTGGAATTAAATAGAAAAAGCACAATGCCGACTTAAGTACAAGAAGACTGACTCTTCTTACTGCCTATGTTTTGAACCATTCCTGTGACACTAGTTATAGTTTCCGATGCTTCACTTCAGGTTTACTGTATCCCTCTGACCTTCTTATTGAAGATGAAACACAGAAATTGCATCGGAGTTAAATACAAAAAGCACATAGCCCACTCAAGTACAAGAAGACTGACTCTTCCAACTGTCTATGTTTTGAACCATTCCTGTGACACTAGTTATAGATTCCGATGCTTCACTTGAGGTTTACTGTATCCCTCTGACCTTCTTATTGACGATGAAACACAGAAATTGCATCGGAATTAAATAGAAAAGGCACAATGCAGACTTAAGTACAAGAAGACTGACTCATCTTACTGTCTATGATTTGAACCATTCCTGTGACACTAGTTATAGATTGCGATGCTCCACTTCAGGTGTACTGCATCCCTTGGACTTTCTTATTGACGATGAAACACAGAATTTGCATCGGAATTAAATACAAAAGGCACAATGCCGACTTAAGTACAAGTAGACTGACTCTTCTTACTGTCTATGCTTTGAACCATTCCTGTGACACTAGTTATAGATTCCGATGCTTCACATCAGGTTTACTGTGTCACTCTGACCTTCTTATTGACGACGAAACACAGAAATTGCATCGGAATTAAATAGAAAAGGCACAATGCAGACTTAAGTACAAGAAGACTGACTCATCTTACTGTCTATGATTTGAACCATTCCTGTGACACTAGTTATAGATTCTGATGCTTCACTTCAGGTTTACTGCGCCCTCTGACCTTCCTATTGACGACGAAACACAGAAATTGCATCGGAATTAAATACAAAAGGCACAATGCCGACTTAAGAACAAGAAGAGTGACTCTTCTTACTGACTATGTTTTGACCCTTTCCTGTGACACTAGTTACACATTCCGATGCTTCACTTCAGTTTTACTGTATCCCTCTGACCGTCTTATTGACGATGTAGCACAGTAATTGCATCGGAATTCAATATAAAGGCACAATGCCGATTTAAGTACAAGAAGACTGACTCTTCTTACTGACTATGATTTGAACCATTCCTGTGACACTAGTTATAGATTCCGATGCTTCACTTCCGGTTTATTGTATTCCTCTGACCTTCTTATTGACTATGAAACACAGAAATTGCATCGGAATTAAATACAATAGGCACAATGCTGACTTAAGTACAAGAAGACTGACTCTTCCTACTCTCTATGTTTTGAACCATTCCTGTGACACTAGATATAGATTCCGATGCTTCACTTCAGGTTTACTGAATCCCTCTGACCTTCTTATTGACGATGAAACACACGAATTGCATCGGAATTAAATACCAAAGGCACAATGCCGACTTTAGTACAAGAAGACGGACTCTTATTACTGTCTATGATTTGAACCATTCCTGTGACACTAGTTATAGATTCCAATGCTTCACATCCGGTTTACTGTATCCCTTGGACCTTCTTATTGACAATGAAACACAGAAATTGCATCGGAATTAAATACGAAAGGCACACTGCCGACTTCTGTACAAAAGACTGACTCATCTTACTGTCTATGCTTTGAACCATTCCTGTGACACTAGTTATAGATTCCGATGCTTCACTTCAGGTTTACTGTATCCCTCCGCTCTTCTTATTGACGACGAAACAAGGAAATTGCATCGGAATTAAATAGAAGAGGCACAATGCAGATTTCAGTACAAGAAGACTCACTCTTCCTACTGTCTATGTTTTGAACCGTTCCTGTGACACTAGTTATAGGTTCCGATGCTTCACCTCAGGTTTACTGTATCCCTCTGACCTTTTTATTGACGATGAAACACAGAAGTTGCATCGGAATTAAATAGAAAAGGCACAATGCCGACTTAAGTACAAGAAAAGTGACTCTTCCTACTGTCTATGTTTGAACCATTCCTGTGACACTAGTAATAGATTCCGATACTTCACTTCAGGTTTAGTGTATACCTCTGACCTTCTTATTGACGATGAAACACAGAAATGGCATCGGAATTAAATACAAAAGGCACAATGCCGACTTAAGTACAAGAAGACGGACTCTTATTACTGTCTATGATTTGAACCATTCCTGTGACACTAGTTATAGATTCCGATGCTTCACTTCAGGTGTACTGTATCCCTCTGACCTTCTTATTGACGATGAAACATAGAAATTGCATCGGAATTAAATACAAAAGGCACAATGCCGTTTTAAGTACAAGTAGACTGACTCTTCTTACTGTCTATGATTTGAACCATTCCTGTGACACTAGTTATAGATTTTGATGCTTCACATCAGGTTTACTGTGTCCCTCTGAACTTCTTATTGACGACGAAACACAGAAATTGCATCGGAATTAAATAGAAAAGGCACAATGCAGACTTAAGTACAAGAAGACTGACTCATCTTACTGTCTATGGTATGAACCATTCCTGTGACACTAGTTATAGATTCTGATGCTTCACTTCAGGTTTACTGTGGGCTCTGACCTTCTTATTGACGACGAAACACAGAAATTGCATCGGAATTAAATAAAAAAGGCACAATGCCGACTTAAGAACAAGAAGAGTGACTCTTTTTACTGACTATGTTTTGAACCATTCCTGTGACACTAGTTACAGATTCCGATGCTTCACTTCAGGTTTACTGTATCCCTCTGACCGTCTTATTGACGATGAAGCACAGTAATTGCATCGGAATTCAATATAAAGGCACAATGCCGATTTAAGTACAAGAAGACTGACTCTTCTTACTGACTATGCTTTGAACCATTCCTGTGACACTAGTTATAGATTCCGATGCTTCACTTCAGGTTTACTGTATCCCTCTGACCTTCTTATTGACGATGAAACACAGAAATTGCATCGGAATTAAATACAAAAGGCACAATGCCGACTTAAGTACAAGAAGACGGACTCTTATTACTGTCTATGATTTGAACCATTCCTGTGACACTAGTTATAGATTCCGATGCTTCACTTGCGGTTTACAGTATCCCTTGGACCTTCTTATTGACGATGAAACACAGAAGTTGCATCGGAATAAAATACAAAAGACACAATGCCGACTTAAGTACAAGAAGACTGACTCTTCCTACTCTCTATGTTTTGAACCATTCCTGTGACACTAGATATAGATTCCGATGCTTCACTTCAGGTTTACTGTATCCCTCTGACATTCTTATTGACGATGAAACACAAATATTGCATCGGAATTAAATACAAAAGGCATAATGCCGACTTAAGTACAAGTAGACTGACTCTTCTTACTGTCTATGCTTTGAACCATTCCTGTGACACTAGGTATAGATTCCGATGCTTCACTTCAGGTTTACTGTATCCCTCTGACCTTCTTATTGACGAGGAAACACAGAAATTGCATCGGAATTAGATACAAAAAGCACAATGCCGAATTGAGTACAAGAAGACTGACACTTCCTATTGTCTGTGTTTTGAACAATTCCTGTGACACTAGTTATAGATCCCGATGCTTCACTTCAGGTTTACTGTATCCCTCTGACCGTCTTATTGACGATGAAGCACAGATAGTTAATCGGAATTCAATAAAAAAGCACAATGTTGACTTAAGTACAAGAAGACTGACTCTTCTTACTGACTATGTTTTGAACCATTCCTGTGACACTAGTTATAGATTCCGATGCTTCACTTCAGGTTTACTGTATCCCTCTGACTTTCTTATTGACGATGAAGCACTGAAATTTCATCGGAATTCAATAAAAGGCACAATGCCGACTTAAGTACAAGAAGACTGACTCTTCTTACTGACTATATTTTGAACCATTCATGTGACACTAGTTATAGATTCCGATGCTTCACTTCAGGTTTACTGTATCACTCTGACCTTCTTATTGACTGTGAAATACAGAAATTGCATCGGAATTAAATACAAAAGGCACAATGCCGACTTAAGTATAAGAATACTGACTCTTCCTACTCTCTATGTTTTGAACCATTCCTGTGACACTAGATATAGATTCCGATGCTTCACTTCAGGTTTACTGTAACCCTCTGACCTTCTTATTGACGATGAAACACAGAAATTGCATCGGAATTAAATACAAAAGGCACAATCCCGACTTAAATACAAGAAGACGGACTCTTCTAACTGTCTATGTTTTGAACCATTCCTGTGACACTAGTTATAGATTCCGATGCTTCACTTCAGGTTTATTGTATCCCTCTGACCTTCTTATTGACTATGAAACACAGAAATTGCATCGGAATTAAATACAATAGGCACAATGCCGACTTAAGTACAAGAAGACTGACTCTTCCTACTCTCTATGTTTTGAACCATTCCTGTGACACTAGATATAGATTCTGATGCTTCACTTCAGGTTTACTGTATCCCTCTGACCTTCTTATTGACGATGAAACACAGAAATTGCATCGGAATTAAATACCAAAGGCACAATGCCGACTTAAGTACAAGAAGACGGACTCTTATTACTGCCTATGATTTGAACCATTCCTGTGACACTAGTTATAGATTCCGATGCTTCACTTCCGGTTTACTGTATCCCTTGGACCTTCTTGTTGACGATGAAACACAGAAATTGCATCGGAATTAAATACGAAAGGCACACTGCCGACTTATGTACAAAAGACTGACTCATCTTACTGTCCATGTTTTGAACCATTCCTGTGACACTAGTTATAGATTCCGATGCTTCACTTCAGGTTTACTGTATCCCTCCGCTCTTCTTATTGACGACGAAACAAGGAAATTGCATCGGAATTAAATAGAAGAGGCACAATGCAGACTTCAGTACAAGAAGACTGACTCTTCCTACTGTCTATGTTTTGAACCGTTCCTGTGACACTAGTTATAGGTTCCGATGCTTCACCTCAGGTTTACTGTATCCCTCTGACCTTTATATTGACGATGAAACACAGAAGTTGCATTGGAATTAAATAGAAAAGGCACAATGCCGACTTAAGTACAAGAAGAGTGACTCTTCCTACTGTCTATGTTTGAACCATTCCTGTGACACTAGTTATAGATTCCGATACTTCACTTCAGGTTTATTGTATACCTCTGACCTTCTTATTGACAATGAAACACAGAAATTGCATCGGAATTAAATACAAAATGCACAATGCAGACTCAAGTACAAGAAGACTGACTCATCCTACTGTCTATGATTTGAACCATTCCTGTGACACAAGTTATAGATTCCGATGCTTCACTTCTGGTGTACTGTATCCCCCTGACCTTCTTATTGACGATGAAACATAGAAATTGCGTCGGAATTAAATACAAAAGGCACAATGCCGACTTAAGTACAAGTAGAATGACTCTTCTTACTGTCTATATATTAAACCATTCCTGTGACACTAGTTATAGATTCTGATGCTTCACTTCAGGTTTACTGTGCCCTCTGACCTTCTTATTGACGACGAAACACAGAAATTGCATCGGAATTAAATACAAAAGGCACAATGCCGACTTAAGAACAAGAAGAGTGACTCTTCTTACTGACTATGTTTTGAACCATTCCTGTGACACTAGTGATACATTCCGATGCTTCACTTCAGGTGTACTGCATCCCTTGGACCTTGTTTTTGTCAATGGAACACGGAAAGTGCATTGGAATTAAATAGAAAAAGCACAATGCCGACTTAAGTACAAGAAGACTGACTCTTCTTACTGCCTATGTTTTGAACCATTCCTGTGACACTAGTTATAGTTTCCGATGCTTCACTTCAGGTTTACTGTATCCCTCTGACCTTCTTATTGAAGATGAAACACAGAAATTGCATCGGAGTTAAATACAAAAGGCACATAGCCGACTCAAGTACAAGAAGACTGACTCTTCCAACTGTCTATGTTTTGAACCATTCCTGTGACACTAGTTATAGATTCCGATGCTTCACTTGAGGTTTACTGTATCCCTCTGACCTTCTTATTGACGATGAAACACAGAAATTGCATCGGAATTAAATAGAAAAGGCACAATGCAGACTTAAGTACAAGATGACTGACTCATCTTACTGTCTATGATTTGAACCATTCCTGTGACACTAGTTATAGATTGCGATGCTCCACTTCAGGTGTACTGCATCCCTTGGACTTTCTTATTGACGATGAAACACAGAATTTGCATCGGAATTAAATACAAAAGGCACAATGCCGACTTAAGTACAAGTAGACTGACTCTTCTTACTGTCTATGCTTTGAACCATTCCTGTGACACTAGTTATAGATTCCGATGCTTCACATCAGGTTTACTGTGTCACTCTGACCTTCTTATTGACGACGAAACACAGAAATTGCATCGGAATTAAATAGAAAAGGCACAATGCAGACTTAAGTACAAGAAGACTGACTCATCTTACTGTCTATGATTTGAACCATTCCTGTGACACTAGTTATAGATTCTGATGCTTCACTTCAGGTTTACTGCGCCCTCTGACCTTCTTATTGACGACGAAACACAGAAATTGCATCGGAATTAAATACAAAAGGCACAATGCCGACTTAAGAACAAGAAGAGTGACTCTTCTTACTGACTATGTTTTGACCCTTTCCTGTGACACTAGTTACACATTCCGATGCTTCACTTCAGTTTTACTCTATCCCTCTGACCGTCTTATTGACGATGTAGCACAGTAATTGCATCGGAATTCAATATAAAGGCACAATGCCGATTTAAGTACAAGAAGACTGACTCTTCTTACTGACTATGATTTGAACCATTCCTGTGACACTAGTTATAGATTCCGATGCTTCACTTCAGGTTTATTGTATCCCTCTGACCTTCTTATTGACTATGAAACACAGAAATTGCATCGGAATTAAATACAATAGGCACAATGCTGACTTAAGTACAAGAAGACTGACTCCTCCTACTCTCTATGCTTTGAACCATTCCTGTGACACTAGATATAGATTCCGATGCTTCACTTCAGGTTTACTGAATCCCTCTGACCTTCTTATTGACGATGAAACACAGGAATTGCATCGGAATTAAATACCAAAGGCACAATGCCGACTTAAGTACAAGAAGACGGACTCTTATTACTGGCTATGATTTGAACCATTCTTGTGACACTAGTTATAGATTCCAATGCTTCACATCCGGTTTACTGTATCCCTTGGACCTTCTTATTGACGATGAAACACAGAAATTGCATCGGAATTAAATACGAAAGGCACACTGCCGACTTCTGTCCAAAAGACTGACTCATCTTACTGTCTATGCTTTGAACCATTCCTGTGACACTAGTTATAGATTCCGACGCTTCACTTCAGGTTTACTGTATCCCTCCGCTCTTCTTATTGACGACGAAACAAGGAAATTGCATCGGAATTAAATAGAAGAGGCACAATGCAGATTTCAGTACAAGAAGACTCACTCTTCCTACTGTCTATGTTTTGAACCGTTCCTGTGACACTAGTTATAGGTTCCGATGCTTCACCTCAGGTTTACTGTATCCCTCTGACCTTTTTATTGACGATGAAACACAGAAGTTGCATCGGAATTAAATAGAAAAGGCACAATGCCGACTTAAGTACAAGAAAAGTGACTCTTCCTACTGTCTATGTTTGAACCATTCCTGTGACACTAGTTATAGATTCCGATACTTCACTTCAGGTTTAGTGTATACCTCTGACCTTCTTATTGACGATGAAACACAGAAATTGCATCGGAATTAAATACAAAAGGCACAATGCCGACTTAAGTACAAGAAGACGGACTCTTATTACTGTCTATGATTTGAACCATTCCTGTGACACTAGTTATAGATTCTGATGCTTCACTTCAGGTGTACTGTATCCCTCTGACCTTCTTATTGACGATGAAACATAGAAATTGCATCGGAATTAAATACAAAAGGCACAATGCCGTTTTAAGTACAAGTAGACTGACTCTTCTTACTGTCTATGATTTGAACCATTCCTGTGACACTAGTTATAGATTTTGATGCTTCACATCAGGTTTACTGTGTCCCTCTGAACTTCTTATTGACGACGAAACACAGAAATTGCATCGGAATTAAATAGAAAAGGCACAATGCCGACTTAAGTACAAGAAGACGGACTCTTATTACTGTCTATGATTTGAACCATTCCTGTGACACTAGTTATAGATTCCGATGCTTCACTTCAGGTTTACAGTATCCCTTGGACCTTCTTATTGACGATGAAACACAGAAGTTGCATCGGAATAAAATACAAAAGGCACAATGCCGACTTAAGTACAAGAAGACTGACTCTTCCTACTCTCTATGTTTTGAACCATTCCTGTGACACTAGATATAGATTCCGATGCTTCACTTCAGGTTTACTGTATCCCTCTGACATTCTTATTGACGATGAAACACAAATATTGCATCGGAATTAAATACAAAAGGCACAATGCCGACTTAAGTACAAGAAGACGGCCTCTTATTACTGTCTATGCTTTGAACCATTCCTGTGACACTAGGTATAGATTCCGATGCTTCACTTCAGGTTTACTGTATCCCTCTGACCTTCTTATTGACGAGGAAACACAGAAATTGCATCGGAATTAGATACAAAAAGCACAATGCCGAATTGAGTACAAGAAGACTGACACTTCCTATTGTCTGTGTTTTGAACAATTCCTGTGACACTAGTTATAGATTCTGATGCTTCACTTCAGGTTTACTGTGCCCTCTGACCTTCTTATTGACGACGAAACACAGAAATTGCATCGGAATTAAATACAAAAGGCACAATGCCGACTTAAGAACAAGAAGAGTGACTCTTTTTACTGACTATGTTTTGAACCATTCCTGTGACACTAGTTACAGATTCCGATGCTTCACTTCAGGTTTACTGTATCCCTCTGACCGTCTAATTGACGATGAAGCACAGTAATTGCATCGGAATTCAATATAAAGGCACAATGCCGATTTAAGTACAAGAAGACTGACTCTTCTTACTGACTATGCTTTGAACCATTCCTGTGACACTAGTTATAGATTCCGATGCTTCACATCAGGTTTACTGTATCCCTCTGACCTTCTTATTGACGATGAAACACAGAAATTGCATCGGAATTAAATACAAAAGGCACAATGCCGACTTAAGTACAAGAAGACGGACTCTTATTACTGTCTATGATTTGAACCATTCCTGTGACACTAGTTATAGATTCCGATGCTTCACTTGCGGTTTACAGTATCCCTTGGACCTTCTTATTGACGTTGAAACACAGAAGTTGCATCGGAATAAAATACAAAAGGCACAATGCCGACTTAAGTACAAGAAGACTGACTCTTCCTCCTCTCTATGTTTTGAACCATTCCTGTGACACTAGATATAGATTCCGATGCTTCACTTCAGGTTTACTGTATCCCTCTGACATTCTTATTGACGATGAAACACAAATATTGCATCGGAATTAAATACAAAAGGCACAATGCCGACTTAAGTACAAGAAGACGGCCTCTTATTACTGTCTATGCTTTGAACCATTCCTGTGACACTAGGTATAGATTCCGATGCTTCACTTCAGGTTTACTGTATCCCTCTGACCTTCTTATTGACGATGAAACACAGAAATTGCATCGGAATTAGATACAAAAAGCACAATGCCGAATTGAGTACAAGAAGACTGACACTTCCTATTGTCTGTGTTTTGAACAATTCCTGTGACACTAGTTATAGATCCCGATGCTTCACTTCAGGTTTACTGTATCCCTCTGATCGTCTTATTGACGATGAAGCACAGATAATTAATCGGAATTCAATAAAAAAGCACAATGTTGACTTAAGTACAAGATGACTGACTCTTCTTACTGACTATGTTTTGAACCATTCCTGTGACACTAGTTATAGATTCCGATGCTTCACTTCAGGTTTACTGTATCCCTCTGACTTTCTTATTGACGATGAAGCACTGAAATTTCATCGGAATTCAATAAAAGGCACAATGCCGACTTAAGTACAAGAAGACTGACTCTTCTTACTGACTATATTTTGAACCATTCCTGTGACACTAGTTATAGATTCCGATGCTTCACTTCAGGTTTACTGTATCACTCTGACCTTCATATTGACTGTGAAATACAGAAATTGCATCGGAATTAAATACAAAAGGCACAATGCCGACTTAAGTATAAGAATACTGACTCTTCCTACTCTCTATGTTTTGAACCATTCCTGTGACACGAGATATAGATTCCGATGCTTCACTTCAGGTTTACTGTAACCCTCTGACCTTCTTATTGACGATGAAACACAGAAATTGCATCGGAATTAAATACAAAAGGCACAATCCCGACTTAAATACAAGAAGACGGACTCTTCTTACTGTCTATGTTTTGAACCATTCCTGTGACACTAGTTATAGATTCCGATGCTTCACTTCAGGTTTACTGTACCCCTTGGACCATCTTATTGACGATGAAACACAGAAATTGCATCGGAATTAAATACAAAAGGCACAATGCCGACTTATGTACAAAAGACTGACTCATCTTACTGCCTATGTTTTGAACCATTCCTGTGACACTAGTTATAGTTTCCGATGCTTGACTTCAGGTTTACTGTATCCCTCTGACCTCCTTGTTGACGACGAAACACAGAAATTCCATCGGAATTAAATAGAAGAGGCACAATGCAGACTTAAGTACAAGAAGACTGACTCTTCCTACTGTCTATGTTTTGAACCGTTCCTGTGACACTAGTTATAGTTTCCGATGCTTCACCTCAGGTTTACTGTATCTCTCTGACCTTCTTATTGACAATGAAACACAGAAATAGCATCGGAATTAGATACAAAAAGCACAATGCTGACTTCAGTACAAGAGGACCGACTCTTCTTACTGTCTATGTTTTGAACCATTCCTGTGACACTAGATATAGATTCCGATGCTTCACTTCAGTTTTACTGTATCCCTTCGGCCTTCTTATTGACGACGAAACACAGAAATTGCATCGGAATTATATAGAAAAGACGCAGTGCCGACTTGAGTACAAGAAGACTGATCCTTCCTATTGACTATGTTTTGAACCATTCCTGTGACACTAGTTATAGATTCCGATGCTTCACTTCAGGTGTACTGTATCCCCCTGACCTTCTTATTGACGATGAAACATAGAAATTGCGTCGGAATTAAATACAAAAGGCACAATGCCGACTTAAGTACAAGTAGAATGAATCTTCATACTGTCTATATTTTGAACCATTAATGTGACACTAGTTATAGATTCTGATGCTTCACTTCAGGTTTACTGTGCCCTCTGACCTTCTTATTGACGTCGAAACACAGAAATTGCATCGGAATTAAATACAAAAGGCACAATGCGGACTTAAGAACAAGAAGAGTGACTCTTCTTACTGACTATGTTTTGAACCATTCCTGTGACACTAGTGATAGATTCCGATGCTTCACTTCAGGTGTACTGCATCCCTTGGACCTTGTTTTTGTCAATGAATCACGGAATTTGCATCGGAATTATATAGAAAAGGCACAATGCCGACTTAAGTACAAGAAGACTGACTCTTCTTACTGCCTATGTTTTGAACCATTCCTGTGACACTAGTTATAGATTCCGATGCTTCACTTCAGGTTTACTGTATCCCTCTGATCTTCTTATTGAAGATGAAACACAGAAATTGCATCGGAGTTAAAAACAAAAGGCACATAGCCGACTCAAGTACAAGAAGACTGACTCTTCCTACTGTCTATGTTTTGAACCATTCCTGTGACACTAGTTATAGAATCCGATGCTTCACTTGAGGTTTACTGTATCCCTCTGACCTTCTTATTGACGATGAAACACAGAAATTGCATCGGAATTAAATAGAAAAGGCACAATGCAGACTTAAGTACAAGAAGAGTGACTCTTCTTACTGACTATGTTTTGAACCATTCCTGTGACACTAGTTACAGATTCCGATGCTTCACTTCAGGTTTACTGTATCCCTCTGACCGTCTTATTGACGATGAAGCACAGTAATTGCATCGGAATTCAATATAAAGGCACAATGCCGATTTAAGTACAAGAAGACTGACTCTTCTTACTGACTATGTTTTGAACCATTCCTGTGACACTAGTTATAGATTCCGATGCTTCACTTCAGGTTTACTGTATCCCTCTGACCTCCTTATTGACTATGAAACACAGAAATTGCATCGGAATTAAATACAAAATGGACAATGCAGTCTCAAGTACAAGAAGACTGACTCATCCTACTGTCTATGATTTGAACCTTTCCTGTGACACAAGTTATAGATTCCGATGCTTCACTTCAGGTTTACTGTATCCCTCTGACCTTCTTATAGACGATGAAACACAGAAATTGCATCGGAATTAAATACAAAAGGCACAATGCCGACTTAAGTACAAGAAGACGGACTCTTATTACTGTCTATGATTTGAACCATTCCTGTGACACTAGTTATAGATTCCGATGCTTCACTTCAGGTTTACGGTACCCTACGACCTTCTTATTGACGATGAAACACAGAAATTGAATCGGAATTCAATGAAAAGGCACAATGCCGACTTAAGTACAGGAGGACCGACTCTTCTTACTGACTATGTTTTGAACCATTCCTGTGACACTAGTTACAGATTCCGATGCTTCACTTCAGATTTACTGTATCCCTTGGACCTTCTTATTGACGATGAAACACAGAAATTGCATCGGAATAAAATACAAAAGGCACAATGCCGACTTTAGTACAAGAAGACTGACTCTTCCTACTCTCTATGTTTTGAACCATTCCTGTGACACTAGATATAGATTCCGATGCTTCACTTCAGGTTTACTGTATCCCTCTGACCTTCTTATTGACGATGAAACACCAATATTGGATCGGAATTAAATACAAAAAGCACAATGCCGACTTAAGTACAAGAAGACGGTCTCTTATTACTGTCTATGCTTTGAACCATTCCTGTGACACTAGGTATAGATTCCGATGCTTCACTTCAGGTTTACTGTATCCCTCTGACCTTCTTATTGACGATGAAACACAGAAATTGCATCGGAATTAGATACAAAAAGCACAATGCCGACTTGAGTACAAGAAGACTGACACTTCCTATTGTCTATGTTTTGAACCAATCCTGTGACACTAGTTATAGATCCCGATGCTTCACTTCAGGTTTACTGTATCCCTCTGACCGTCTTATTGACGATGAAGCACAGAAAATGAATCGGAATTCAATAAAAAGGCACAATGTTGACTTAAGTACAAGAAGACTGACTCTTCTTACTGACTATGTTTTGAACCATTCCTGTGACACTAGTTATAGATTCCGATGCTTCACTTCAGGTTTACTGTATCCGTCTGACTTTCTTATTGACGATGAAGCACAGAAATTACATCGGAATTCAATAAATGGCGCAATGCCGACTTAAGTACAAGAAGACTGACTCTTCTTACTGACTATGTTTTGAATCATTCCTGTGACACTAGTTATAGATTCCGATGCTTCACTTCAGGTTTACTGTATCCCTTGAACCTTCTTATTGACGACGAAACACAGAAATTGCATCGGATATAAATAGAAAAGGCTCAATGCCGACTTAAGTACAAGAAGACTGACTCTTCCTACTGTCCATGTTTGAAGCATTCCTGTGACACTAGTTATAGATTCCGATGCTTCACTTCAGGTTTACTGTATCCCTCTGACCTTCTTATTGACGATGAAACACCGAAAATGCATCGGAATTAAATACAAAAGGTACAATGCAGACTCAAGTACAAGATGACTGACTCTTCCTACTGTCTATGATTTGAACCATTCCTGTGACACAAGTTATAGATTCCGATGCTTCACATCAGGTGTACTGTATCCCTTGGACGTTCTTATTGACGATGAAACACAGAAATTGCATTGGAATTAAATACAAAAGGCACAATGCCGACTAAAGTACAAGTAGAATGACTCTTCTTACTGTCTATATTTTGAACCATTCCTGTGACACTAGTTATAGATTCTGATGCTTCACTTCAGGTTTACTGTGTCCCTCTGACCTTCTTATTGACGATGAAACACAGAAATTAAAACGGAATTATATACAAAATGCACAATGCCGACTTAAGTACAAGAAGACTGACTCTTCTTACGCACTATGTTTTGAACCATTCCTGTGACACTAGTTATAGATTCCGATGCTGCATTTCAGGTTTACTGTATCCCTTGGACCTTCTTATTGACGATGAAACACAGAATTTGCATCTGAATTAAATACAAAAGGCACAATGCCGACTTATGTACAAAAATCTGACTCATCTTATTGTCTATGTTTTGAACCATTCCTGTGACACTATTTATAGATTCTGATGCTTAACTTCAGGTTTACTGTATCCCTCTGACGTTCTTATTGACGATGAAACACAGAAATTGCAACGGAATTAAATAGAAAAGGCACAATGCTGACTCAAGTACAAGAAGACTGCCTCATCCTACTGTCAATGATTTGAACCATTCCTGTGACACAAGTTATAGATTCCCATACTTCACTTCAGGTGTACTGTATCCCTTGGACTTTCTTATTGACGATGAAACACAGAAATTCCATCGGAATTAAATACAAAAGGCACAATGCCGACTTAAGTACAAGTAGAATGACTCTTCTTACTGTCTATACTTTGAACCATTCCTGTGACACTAGTTATAGTTTCTGATGCTTCACTTCAGGTTCACTGTGTCCCTCTGACATTCTTATTGACGACGAAACACAGAAATTGCATCGGAATTAAATACAAAAGGCACAATGCCGACTTAAGTACAAGAAGACTGACTCCTCTTCCTGACTATGTTTTGAACCATTCCTGTGACACTAGTTATAGATTCCGATGCTTCACTTCAGGTTTACGGTATCCCTCTGACCTTCTTATTGGCGATGAAACACAGAAATTGAAACGGAAGTCAATGAAAAGGCACAATGCCGTCTTAAGTACAGGAGGACTGACCCTTCTTACTGACTGTGATTTGAACCATTCCTGTGACACTAGTAATAGATTCCGATGCTTCACTTCAGACTTACTGTATCCCTTGGACCTTCTTATCGACGACGAAATACAGAAATTGCAATTGAATTAAATAGAAAAGGCACAATGCCGACTTAAGTGCAAGAAGACTGACTCTTCTTACTGACTATGTTTGAACCATTCCTGTGACACTAGTTATAGATTCCGATGCTTCACTGCAGGTGTAGTGCATCCCTTGGACTTTCTTATTGACGATGAGACACAGAATTTGCATCGGAATTAAATACAAAAGGCACAATGCCGACTTAAGTACAAGTAGACTGACCCTTCTTACTGTCTATGCTTTGAACCATTCCTGTGACACTAGTTATAGATTTTGATGCTTCACATCAGGTTTACTGTGTCCCTCTGACCTTCTTATTGACGACGAAACACAGAAATTGCATCGGAATTAAATAGAAAAGGCACAATGGAGACTTAAGTACAAGAAGACTGACTCATCTTACTGTCTATGATTTGAACCATTCCTGTGACACTAGTTATAGATTCTGATGCTTCACTTCAGGTTTACTGTGCCCTCTGACCTTCTTATTGACGACGAAACACAGAAATTGCATCGGAATTAAATACAAAAGGCACAATGCCGACTTAAGAACAAGAAGAGTGACTCTTCTTACTGACTATGTTTTGAACCATTCCTGTGACACTAGTTACAGATTCCGATGCTTCACTTCAGGTTTACTGTATCCCTCTGACCGTCTTAATGACGAAGAAGCACAGTAATTGCATCGGAATTCAATATAAAGGCACAATGCCGATTTAAGTACAAGAAGACTGACACTTCTTACTGACTATGTTTTGAACCATTCCTGTGACACTAGTTATAGATTCCGATGCTTCACTTCAGGTTAACTGTATCCCTCTGACCTCCTTATTGACTATGAAACACAGAAATTGCATCGGAATTAAATACAAAATGCCCAATGCAGACTCAAGTACAAGAAGACTGACTCATCCTACTGTCTATGATTTGAACCATACCTGTGACACAAGTTATAGATTCCGATGCTTCACTTCAGGTTTACTGTATCCCTCTGACCTTCTTATTGACGATGAAACACAGATATTGCATCGGAATTAAATACAAAAGGCACAATGCCGACTTAAGTACAAGAAGACGGACTGTTATTACTGTCTATGATTTGAACCATTCCTGTGACACTAGTTATAGATTCCGATGCTTCACTTCAGGTTTACGGTACCCTACGACTTTCTTATTGACAATGAAACACAGATATTGCATCCGAATTAAATACAAAATGCACAATGCCGACTTAAGTACAAGAAGACTGACTCTTCTCACTGACTATGTTTTGAACCATTCCTGTGACACTAGTTATAGATTCCGATGCTTCACTTCAGGTTTACTGTATCCCTCTGACGTTCTTATTGACGATGAATCACAGAAATTGCATTGGAATTAAATAGAAAAGGCACAATGCCGACTTAAGTACAAGAAGACTGACTCTTCCTACTCTCTATGATTTGAACCATTCCTGTGACACTAGATATAGACTCCGATGCTTCACTTCAGGTTTACTGTATCCCTCTGACCTTCTTATTGACGATGAAACACAAATATTGCATCGGAATTAAATACAAAAAGCACAATGCCGACTTATGTACAAGAAGACGGTCTCTTATTACTGTCTATGCTTTGAACCATTCCTGTGACACTAGGTATAGATTCCGATGCTTCACTTCAGGTTTACTGTATCCCTCTGACCTTCTTATTGACGATGAAACACAGAAATTGCATCGGAATTAGATACAAAAAGCACAATGCCGACTTGAGTACAAGAAGACTGACACTTCCTATTGTCTATGTTTTGAACCAATCCTGTGACACTAGTTATAGATCCCGATGCTTCACTTCAGGTATACTGTATCCCTCTGACCTTCTTATTGACGATGAATCACAGAAATTGAATTGGAATTAAATAGAAAAGGCACAATGCCGACTTAAGTACAAGAAGACTGACTCTTCCTACTGTCTATGTTTTAAACCATTCCTGCGACGCTAGTTATAGATTCCGATGCTTCACTTCAGGTTTACTGTATCCCTCTGGCCTTCTTATTGACGATGAAAGACAGAAATTGCATCGGAATTAAATTGAAAAGGCTCAATGCCGACTCAAGTACAAGAAGACTGACTCTTCCTACTGTCTATGTTTTGAACCATTCCTGTGACACTAGTTATAGAATCCGATGCCTCACTTGAGGTTTACTGTATCCCTCTGACCTTCTTATAGACGATGAAACACAGAAATTGCATCGGAATTAAATAGAAAAGGCACAATGCAGACTTAAGTACAAGAAGACTGACTTATCTTACTGTCTATGATTTGAACCATTCCTGTGACACTAGATATAGATTCCGATGCTTCACTTCAGGTTTACTGTAACCCTCTGACCTTCTTATTGACGATGAAACACAGAAATTGCATCGGAATTAAATACAAAAGGCACAATCCCGACTTAAGTACAAGAAGGCGGACTCTTCTTACTGTCTATGTTTTGAACCATTCCTGTGACACTAGTTATAGATTCCGATGCTTCACTTCAGGTTTACTGTATCCCTTGGACCATCTTATTGACGATGAAACACAGAAATTGCATCGGATTTAAATACAAAAGGCACAATGCCGACTTATGTACAAAAGACTGACTCATCTTACTGTCTATGTTTTGAACCATTCCTGTGACACTAGTTATAGATTCCGATGCTTCACTTCAGGTTTACTGTATTCCTCTGACCTTCTTATTGACGAGGAAACACAGAAATTGCATCGGAATTAAACAGAAGAGGCACAATGCAGACTTAAGTACAAGAAGACTGATTCTTCCTACTGTCTATGTTTTGAACCGTTCCTGTGACACTAGTTATAGATTCCGAGGCTTCACCTCAGGATTACTGCATCTCTCTGACCTTCTTATTGACGATGAAACACAGAAATTGCATCGGAATTAGATACAAAAAGGACAATGCTGACTTCAGTACAAGACTACCGACTCTTCTTACTGTCTATGTTTTGAACCATTCCTGTGACACTAGTTATAGATTCCGATGCTTCACTTCAGGTTTACTGTATCTCTCTGACCTCCTTATTGACGATGAAACACAGAAATTGCATCGGAATTAAATACAAAAGGCAAAATGCCGACTTAAGTACAAGTAGAATGACCCTTCTTACTGTCTATATTTTGAACCATTCCTGTGACACTAGTTATAGATTCTGATGCTTCACTTCAGGATTACTGTGTCCTTCTGACCTTCTTATTGACGACGAAACACAGAAATTGCATCGGAATTAAATACAAAAGGCACAATGCCGACTTAAGTACATGAAGACTGACTCTTCTTACTGACTATGTTTTGAATCATTCCTGTGACACTAGTTATAGATTCCGATGCTTCACTTCAGGTTTACTGTTTCCATTGGACCTTCTTATTGACGACGAAACACAGAAATTGCATCGGATTTAAATAGAAAAGGCACAATGGCGACTTAAGTACAAGAAGACTGACTCATCCTACTGTCCATGTTTGAAGCATTCCTGTGACACTAGTTATAGATTCCGATGCTTCACTTCAGGTTTACTGTATCCCTCTGACCTTCTTATTGACGAGGAAACACAGAAATTGCATCGGAATTAAATAGAAGAGGCACAATGCAGACTTAAGTACAAGAAGACTGACTCTTCCTACTGTCTATGTTTTGAACCGTTCCTGTGACACTAGTTATAGATTCCGAGGCTTCACCTCAGGATTACTGCATCTCTCTGACCTTCTTATTGACGATGAAACACAGAAATTGCATCGGAATTAGATACAAAAAGGACAATGCTGACTTCAGTACAAGAGGACCGACTCTTCTTACTGTCTATGTTTTGAACCATTCCTGTGACACTAGTTATAGATTCCGATGCTTCACTTCAGGTTTACTGTATCCCTCTGACCTCCTTATTGACGATGAAACACAGAAATTGCATCGGAATTAAATACAAAAGGCACAATGCCGACTTAAGTACAAGTAGAATGACTCTTCTTACTGACTATGTTTTGAAACATTCCTGTGACACTAGTTATAGATATCGATGCCTCACATCAGGTGTACTGTATCCCTTGGACCTTCTTATTGACGATGAAACACAGAAATTGCATCGGAATTAAATACAAAAGGCACAATGCCGACGTAAGTACAAGTAGTCTGACTCTTACTACTGTCTAAGCTTTAAATCATTCCTGTGACACTAGTTATAGATTCCGATACTTCACTTCAGGTTTTCTGTATCCCTCTGACCGTCTTTTTGACGATGAAACACAGAAATTGCATCGGAATTAAATAGAAAAGGCACAATGCCGACTTAAGTACAAGAAGACCGACTCTTCTTTCTGTCTATGTATTGAACCATTCCTGTGACGCTAGTTACAGATTCCGATGCTTCACTTCAGGTTTACTGTATCCCTTGGACCTACTTATTGACTAGGAAACACAGAAATTGCATCGGAATTAAATACAAAAGGCACTATGCCGACTTTAGTACAAGAAGACTCACTCTTCTTACTGACTATGCTTTCAACCATTCCTGTGACACTAGTTAGAGATTCCGATGCTTCACTTCAGGTTTACTGTATCCCTCTGACCTTCTTATTGACGATGAAACACAGAAATTGCATCGGAATTAAATACAAAATGCACAATGCCGACTTAAGTACAAGAAGACTGACTCTTCTTACTGACTATGTTTTGAACCATTCCTGTGACACTAGTTATAGATTCCGATGCTTGACTTCAGGGTTACTGTATCCCTCTGACCTTCTTATTGACGATGAAACACAGAAATTGCATCGGAATTAAATACAAAAGGCACAATGCCGACGTAAGTACAAGTAGTCTGACTCTTACTACTGTCTATGCTTTAAATCATTCCTGTGACACTAGTTATAGATTCCGATGCTTCACTTCGGGTGTACTGTATCCCTTGGACCTTCTTATTGACGATGAAACACAGAAATAACACCGGAATTACATACAAAAGGCACAATGCCGACTTAACTACAAGTAGACTGACTTTTCTTACTGACCTTGTTTTGAACCATTCCTGTGACACTAGTTATAGATTCCGATGCTTCACCTCAGGTTTACTGTGTCCCTCTGACCTTCTTATTGACGACGAAACACAAAAATGGCATCGGAATTAAATACGAAAGGCACAATGCTGACTTAAGTACAAGAAGACTGACTCTTCTTACTGACTATGTTTTCAACCATTCCTGTGACACTAGTTATAGATTCCGATGCTTCACTTCAGGTTTACTGTATCCCTCTGACCCTCTTATTGACGATGAATCACAGAAATCGCATTGGAATTAAATAGAAAAGGCACAATGCCGACTTAAGGACAAGAACACTGACACTTCCTTCTGTCTATGTTTTAAACCATTCCTGCGACGCTAGTTATAGATTCCGATGCTTGACTTCAGGGTTACTGTATCCCTCTGACCTTCTTATTGACGATGAAAGTCAGAAATTGCATCGGAATTAAATAGAAAAGGCACATTGCCGACTTAAGTAAAAGAAGACAGACTCTTCTTACTGTCTATGATTTGAACCATTCCTGTGACGCTAGTTTCAGATTCCGATGCTTCACTTCAGGTTTACTGTATCCCTAGGACCTTCTTATTGACGATGAAACACAGATATTGCATCCGAATTAAATATAAAAGGCACAATGCCGACTTAAGTACAAGAAGACTGACTCTTCTTACTGACTATGTTTTCAACCATTCCTGTGGCACTAGTTATAGATTCCGATGCTTCACTTCAGGTTTACTGTATCCCTCTGACCTTGTTATTGACGATGAAACACAGAAATTGTGTCGGAATTACGTAGAAAAAGCACAATGCTGACTTAAGTACAAGAAGACTGACTCTTCCTACTGTCTATGTTTTGAGCCATTCCTGTGACACTAGTTATAGATTCCGATGCTTCACCTCAGGTTTAATGTATCTGTCTGACCTTCGTATTGACGATAAAACACAGAAATTGCATCGGAATTAAATAGAAAAGGCACAATGCCGACTTAAGTACGAGAAGACTGACTCTTCCTACTGACTATGTTTTGAACCATTCCGGTGACACTAGTTATAGACTCCGATGCTTCACATCAGGTTTACTGTATCCCTCTGACCTTCTTATTGATGATGAAACACAGAAATTGCAACGGAATTAAATAGAAAATGCACAATGCCGACTTAAGTACAAGATGACTGACTCTTCATACTGTCTATGTTTTGAACTGATCCTGTGACACTAGTTATAGCTTATGATGCTTCACTTCAGGTTTACTGTATCCCTCTGACATTCTTATTGACGACGAAATTCAGAAATTACATCGAAATTAAATAGAAAGGGCACAATGCTGACTTAAGAACAAGAAGACTGTCTCTTCTTACTGTTTATGATTTGAACCATTCCTGTGACACTAGTTATAGATTCCGATGCTTCACTTCGGGTGTACTGTATCCCTTGGACCTTCTTATTGACGATGAAACACAGAAATAACACCGGAATTACATACAAAAGGCACAATGCCGACTTAACTACAAGTAGACTGACTTTTCTTACTGACCTTGTTTTGAACCATTCCTGTGACACTAGTTATAGATTCCGATGCTTCACCTCAGGTTTACTGTGTCCCTCTGACCTTCTTATTGACGACGAAACACAAAAATGGCATCGGAATTAAATACGAAAGGCACAATGCTGACTTAAGTACAAGAAGACTGACTCTTCTTACTGACTATGTTTTCAACCATTCCTGTGACACTAGTTATAGATTTCGATGCTTCACTTCAGGTTCACGGTATCCCTCTGACCTTCTTATTGACGATGAAACACAGAAACTGCATCGGAATTCAATTAAAAGCACAATGGCGAATTAAGTACAAGAAGACTGACTCTTCTTACTGTCTACGATTTGAACCATTCCTGTGACGCTAGTTTCAGATTCCGATGCTTCACTTCAGGTTTACTGTATCCCCAGGACCTTCTTATTGACGATGAAACACAGATATTGCATCCGAATTAAATACAAAATGCACAATGCCGACTTAAGTACAAGAAGACTGACTCTTCTCACTGACTATGTTTTGAACCATTCCTGTGACACTAGTTATAGATTGCGATGCTTCACTTCAGGTTTACTGTATCCCTCTGACCTTCTTATTGACGATGAATCACAGAAATTGCATTGGAATTAAATAGTAAATGCACAATGCAGACTTAAGTACAAGAAGACTGATTCATCTTACTGTCTATGATTTGAACCATTCCTGTGACACTAGTTATTGAATCCGATGCCTCACTTGAGGTTTACTGTATCCCTCTGACCTTCTTATTGACGATGAAACACAGAAATTGCATCGGAATTAAATAGAAAAGGCACAATGGAGACTTAAGTACAAGAAGACTGACTCATCTTACTGTCTATGATTTGAACCATTCCTGTGACACTAGTTATAGATTCTGATGCTTCACTTCAGGTTTACTGTGCCCTCTGACCTTCTTATTGACGACGAAACACAGAAATTGCATCGGAATTAAATACAAAAGGCACAATGCCGACTTAAGAACAAGAAGAGTGACTCTTCTTACTGACTATGTTTTGAACCATTCCTGTGACACTAGTTACAGATTCCGATGCTTCACTTCAGGTTTACTGTATCCCTCTGACCGTCTTATTGACGAAGAAGCACAGTAATTGCATCGGAATTCAATATAAAGGCACAAAGCCGATTTAAGTACAAGAAGACTGACACTTCTTACTGACTATGTTTTGAACCATTCCTGTGACGCTAGTTATAGATTCCGATGCTTCACTTCAGGTTAACTGTATCCCTCTGACCTCCTTATTGACTATGAAACACAGAAATTGCATCGGAATTAAATACAAAATGCCCAATGCAGACTCAAGTACAAGAAGACTGACTCATCCTACTGTCTATGATTTGAACCATTCCTGTGACACAAGTTATAGATTCCGATGCTTCACTTCAGGTTTACTGTATCCCTCTGACCTTCTTATTGACGATGAAACACAGAAATTGCATCGGAATTAAATACAAAAGGCACAATGCCGACTTAAGTACAAGAAGACGGACTCTTATTACTGTCTATGATTTGAACCATTCCTGTGACACTAGTTATAGATTGCGATGCTTCACTTCAGGTTTACGGTACCCTACGACTTTCTTATTGACAATGAAACACAGATATTGCATCCGAATTAAATACAAAATGCACAATGCCGACTTAAGTACAAGAAGACTGACTCTTCTCACTGACTATGTTTTGAACCATTCCTGTGACACTAGTTATAGATTCCGATGCTTCACTTCAGGTTTACTGTATCCCTCTGACCTTCTTATTGACGATGAATCACAGAAATTGCATTGGAATTAAATTGAAAAGGCACAATGCCGACTTAAGTACAAGAAGACTGACTCTTCCTACTGTCTATGTTTTAAACCATTCCTGCGACGCTAGTTATAGATTCCGATGCTTGACTTCAGGTTTACGGTATCCCTCTGGCCTTCTTATTGACGATGAAAGACAGAAATTGCATCGGAATTAAATTGAAAAGGCTCAATGCCGACTCAAGTACAAGAAGACTGACTCTTCCTACTGTCTATGTTTTGAACCATTCCTGTGACACTAGTTATAGAATCCGATGCCTCACTTGAGGTTTACTGTATCCCTCTGACCTTCTTATAGACGACGAAACACAGAAATTGCATCGGAATTAAATAGAAAAGGCACAATGCAGACTTAAGTACAAGAAGACTGACTTATCTTACTGTCTATGATTTGAACCATTCCTGTGACACTAGATATAGATTCCGATGCTTCACTTCAGGTTTACTGTATTCCTCTGACCTTCTTATTGACGAGGAAACACAGAAATTGCATCGGAATTAAATAGAAGAGGCACAATGCAGACTTAATTACAAGAAGACTGACTCTTCCTACTGTCTATGTTTTGAACCGTTCCTGTGACACTAGTTATAGATTCCGAGGCTTCACCTCAGGATTACTGCATCTCTCTGACCTTCTTATTGACGATGAAACACAGAAATTGCATCGGAATTAGATACAAAAAGGACAATGCTGACTTCAGTACAAGAGGACCGACTCTTCTTACTGTCTATGTTTTGAACCATTCCTGTGACACTAGTTATAGATTCCGATGCTTCACTTCAGGTTTACTGTATCCCTCTGACCTCCTTATTGACGATGAAACACAGAAATGGCATCGGAATTAAATACAAAAGGCACAATGCCGACTTAAGTACAAGTAGAATGACCCTTCTTACTGTCTATATTTTGAACCATTCCTGTGACACTTGTTATAGATTCTGATGCTTCACTTCAGGATTACTGTGTCCTTCTGACCTTCTTATTGACGACGAAACACAGAAATTGCATCGGAATTAAATACAAAAGGCACAATGCCGACTTAAGTACATGAAGACTGACTCTTCTTACTGACTATGTTTTGAATCATTCCTGTGACACTAGTTATAGATTCCGATGCTTCACTTCAGGTTTACTGTTTCCATTGGACCTTCTTATTGACGACGAAACACAGAAATTGCATCGGATTTAAATAGAAAAGGCACAATGGCGACTTAAGTACAAGAAGACTGACTCTTCCTACTGTCCATGTTTGAAGCATTCCTGTGACACTAGTTATAGATTCCGATGCTTCACTTCAGGTTTACTGTATCCCTCTGACCTTCTTATTGACGATGAAACACCGAAAATGCATCGGAATTAAATACAAAAGGTACAATGCAGACACAAGTACAAGACGACTGACTTTTCCTACTGTCTATGATTTGAACCATTCCTGTGACACAAGTTATAGATTCCGATGCTTCACATCAGGTGTACTGTATCCCTTGGACGTTCTTATTGGCGATGAAACACGGAAATTGCATCGGAATTAAATACAAAAGGCACAATGCCGACTTAAGTACAAGTAGAATGACTCTTCTTACTGTCTATATTTTGAACAATTCCTGTGACACTAGTTATAGATTCTGATGCTTCACTTCAGGTTTACTGTGTCCCTCTGACCTTCTTATTGACGATGAAACACAGAAATTGAAACGGAATTAAATACAAAAGGCACAATGCCGACTTAAGTACAAGAAGATTGACTCTTCTTACGGACTATGTTTTGAACCATTCCTGTGACACTAGTTATAGATTCCGATGCTTCACTTTAGGCATCGGAATTAAATACAAAAGGCACAATGCCGACTTAAGTACAAGTAGAATGACCCTTCTAACTGTCTATATTTTGAACCATTCCTGTGACACTAGTTATAGATTCCGATGCTTCACTTCAGGTTTACTGTATCCCTCTGTCCTTCTTATTGACGATGAAACACCGAAAATGCATAGGAATTAAATACAAAAGGTACAATGCAGACTCAAGTACAAGACGACTGACTCTTCCTACTGTCTATGATTTGAACCATTCCTGTGACACAAGTTATAGATTCCGATGCTTCACATCAGGTGTACTGTATCCCTTGGACGTTCTTATTGACGATGAAACACGGAAATTGCATCGGAATTAAATACAAAAAGCACAACGCCGACTTAAGTACAAGTAGAATGACTCTTCTTACTGTCTATATTTTGAACCATTCCTGTGATACTAGTTATAGATTCTGATGCTTCACTTCAGGTTTACTGTGTCCCTCCGACCTTCTTATTGACGATGAAACACAGAAATTGAAACGGAATTAAATACAAAAGGCACAATGCCGACTTAAGTACAAGAAGACTGACTCTTCTTACGGACTATGTTTTGAACCATTCCTGTGACACTAGTTATAGATTCCGATGCTTCATTTCAGGTTTACTGTATTCCTTGGACCTTCTTATTGACGATGAAACACAGATATTGCATCTGAATTAAATACAAAAGGCACAATGCCGACTTATGTACAAAAATCTGACTCATCTTACTGTCTATGTTTTGAACCATTCCTGTGACACTATTTATAGATTCTGATGCTTAACTTCAGGTTTACTGTATCCCTCTGACGTTCTTATTGACGATGAAACGCAGAAATTGCGTCGGAATTAAATACAAAAGGCACAATGCCGACTTAAGTACAAGAAGACTGACTCTTCTTACTGACTATGTTTTGAACCATTCCTGTGACACTAGTTATAGATTCCGATGCTTCACATCAGGTTTACGGTATCCCTCTGACCTTCTTATTGACGATGAAACACAGAAATTGAAACGGAAGTCAATGAAAAGGCACAATGCCGTCTTAAGTACAGGAGGACTGACCCTTCTTACTGACTATGATTTGAACCATTCCTGTGACACTAGTAATAGATTCCGATGCTTCACTTCTGGTTTACTGTATCCCTTGGACCTTCTTATCGACGACGAAACACAGAAATTGCAATTGAATTAAATAGAAAAGGCACAATGCCGACTTAAGTGCAAGAAGACTGACTCTTCCTACTCTCTATGTTTTGAACCGTTCCGGTGACACTAGTTATACACTCCGATGCTTCACATCAGGTTTTCTGTATCTCTCTGACCTTCTTATTGATGATGAAACACAGCAATTGCTTCGGAATTAAATAGAATTGGCGCAATGCCGACTTAAGTACAAGAAGACTGACTCTTCATACTGTCTATGTTTTGAACCGATCCTGTGACACTAGTTATAGCTTCCGATGCTTCACTTCGGGTTTACTGTATCCCTTGGACCTTCTTATTGACGATGAAATTCCGAAATTGCATCGGAATTAAATACGAAACGCACAATGCCGACTTAAGTACAAGAAGAATGACTCTTCTTACTGACTATGATTTGAACCATTCCTGTGACACTAGTTATAGATATCGATGCCTCACATCAGGTGTACTGTATCCCTTGGACCTTCTTATTGACGATGAAACAAAGAAATTGCATCGGAATTAAATACAAAAGGCACAATGCCGACGTAAGTACAAGTAGTCTGACTCTTACTACTGTCTATGTTTTAAATCATTCCTGTGACACTAGTTATAGATTCCGATGCTTCACTTCAGGTTTTCTGTATCCCTCTGACCGTCTTTTTGACGATGAAACACAGAAATTGCATCGGAATTAAATAGAAAAGGCACAATGCCGACTTAAGTACAAGAAGACCGACTCTTCTTACTGTCTATGTATTGAACCATTCCTGTGACGCTAGTTACAGATTCCGATGCTTCACTTCAGGTTTACTGTATCCCTTGGACCTACTTATTGACGATGAAACACAGAAATTGCATCGGAATTAAATACAGAAGGCACTATGCCGACTTAAGTACAAGAAGACTCACTCTACTAACTGACTATGCTTTCAACCATTCCTGTGACACTAGTTAGAGATTCCGATGCTTCACTTCAGGTTTACTGTATCCCTCTGACCCTCTTATTGACGATGAAACACAGAAATTGCATCGGAATTAAATACAAAATGCACAATGCCGAGTTAAGTACAAGAAGACTGACTCTTCTTACTGACTATGTTTTGAACCATTCCTGTGACACTAGTTATAGATTCCGATGCTTCACTTCAGGTTTACTGTATCCCTCTGACCCTCTTATTGACGATGAATCACAGAAATCGCATTGGAATTAAATAGAAAAGGCACAATGCCGACTTAAGTACAAGAAGACTGACACTTCCTTCTGTCTATGTTTAAACCATTCCTGCGACGCTAGTTATAGATTCCGATGCTTGACTTCAGGGTTACTGTATCCCTCTGACCTTCTTATTGACGATGAAAGACAGAAATTGCATCGGAATTAAATTGAAAAGGCACAATGCCGACTTAAGTAAAAGAAGACAGACTCTTCTTACTGTCTATGATTTGAACCATTCCTGTGACGCTAGTTTCAGATTCCGATGCTTCGCTTCAGGTTTACTGTATCCCTAGGACCTTCTTATTGACGATGAAACACAGATATTGCATCCGAATTAAATATAAAAGGCTCAATGCCGACTTAAGTACAAGAAGACTGACTCTTCTTACTGACTATGTTTTCAACCATTCCTGTGACACTAGTTATAGATTCCGATGCTTCACTTCAGGTTTACTGTATCCCTCTGACCTTGTTATTGACGATGAAACACAGAAATTGTGTCGGAATTACGTAGAAAAAGCACAATGATGACTTAAGTACAAGAAGACTGACTCTTCCTACTGACTATGTTTTGAACCATTCCGGTGACACTAGTTATAGACTCCGATGCTTCACATCAGGTTTACTGTATCCCTCTGTCCTTCTTATTGATGATGAAACACAGAAATTGCATCGGAATTAGATAGAAAAGGCACAATGCCGACTTAAGTACCAGAAGACTGACTCTTCATACTGTCTATGTTTTGAACTGATCCTGTGACACTAGTTATAGCTTATAATTCTTCACTTCAGGTTTACTGTATCCCTCTGACAGTCTTATTGACGATGAAATTCAGAAATTACATCGGAATTGAATAGAAAGGGCACAATGCTGACTTAAGTACAAGAAGACTGTCTCTTCTTACTGTTTATGATTTGAACCATTCCTGTGACACTAGTTATAGATTCCGATGTTTCACTTCGGGTGTACTGTATCCCTTGGACCTTCTTATTGACGATGAAACACAGAAATAACACCGGAATTACATACAAAAGGCACAATGACAGCTTAACTACAAGTAGACTGACTCTTCTTACTGACCTTGTTTTGAACCATTCCTGTGACACTAGTTATAGATTCCGATGCTTCACCTCAGGTTTACTGTGTCCCTCTGACCTTCTTATTGACGACGAAACACAAAAATGGCATCGGAATTAAATACGAAAGGCACAATGCAGACTTAAGTACAAGAAGACTGACTCTTCTTACTGACTAAGTTTTCAACCATTCCTGTGACACTAGTTATAGATTTCGATGCTTCACTTCAGGTTCACGGTATCCCTCTGACCTTCTTATTGACGATTAAACACAGAAACTGCATCGGAATTCAATTAAATGGCACAATGCCGACTTAAGTACAAGACGACTGACACTTCCTACTCTCTATGTTTTGAACCATTCTGTGACACTAGTAATAGATTCCTATGCTTCACGTCAGGTTTACTGTATCCCTCTGACCTTCTTATTGACGATGAAAGACAGAAATTGCATCGGAATTAAATAGAAAAGGCACAATGCCGACTTAAGTACAAGAAGACAGACTTTTCTTACTGTCTACGATTTGAACCATTCCTGTGACGCTAGTTTCAGATTCCGATGCTTCACTTCAGGTTTACTGTATCCCTAGGACCTTCTTATTGACGATGAAACACAGATATTGCATCCGAATTAAATACAAAATGCACAATGCCGACTTAAGTACAAGAAGACTGACTCTTCTCACTGACTATGTTTTGAACCATTCCTGTGACACTAGTTATAGATTCCGATGCTTCACTTCAGGTTTACTGTATCCCTCTGACCTTCTTATTGACGATGAATCACAGAAATTGGATTGGAATTAAATAGAAAAGGCACAATGCCGACATAAGTACAAGAAGACTGACTCTTCCTACTGTCTATGTTTTAAACCATTTCTGCGACGCTAGTTATAGATTCCGATGCTTGACTTCAGGTTTACTGTATCCCTCTGACCTTCTTATTGACGGTGAAAGACAGAAATTGCATCGGAATTAAATTGAAAAGGCTCAATGCCGACTTAAGTACAAGAAGACAGACTCTTCTTACTGTATATGATTTGAACTATTCCTGTGACGCTAGTTTCAGATTCCGATGCTTCACTTCAGGTTTACTTTATCCCTAGGACCTTCTTATTGACGATGAAACACAGATATTGCATCCGAATTAAATTCAAAAGGCACAATGCCGACTTAAGTACAAGAAGACTGACTGTTCTTACTGCTATGTTTTCAACAATTCCTGTGACACTAGTTATTGATTCCGATGCTTTACTTCAGGTTTACTGTATCCCTCTGACCTTGTTATTGACAGTGAAAAACAGAAATTGCGTCGGAATTAAATAGAAAACGCACAATGCCGACTTAAGTACAAGAAGACTGACTCTACCTACTGTCTATGTTTTGAATCATTCCTGTGACACTAGTTATAGATTCCGATGCTTCACCTCAGGTTTAATGTATCTCTCTGAACTTCTTATTGACGACGAAACACAGAAATTGCATCGGAATTAGATACAAAAAGCACAATGCCGACTTCAGTACAAGAGGACCGACTCATCTTACTGTCTATGTTTTGATCCATTCCTGTGACACTAGTTATAGATTCCGATGCTTCACTTCAGGTTTACTGTATCCCTCTGACCTTCTTATTGACGACGAAACACAGAAATTGCATCAGAATTAAATACAAAAGGCACAATGCCAATTTAAGTACAAGAAGACTGACTCTTCTTACTGACTATGTTTTGAACCATTCCTGTGACACTAGTTATAGATTCCGATGCTTCACTTCAGGTTTACGGTATCCCTCTGACCTTCTTATTGACGATGAAACACAGAAATTGCATCGGAATTCAATTGAAAGGCACAATGCTGACTTAAGTACAATAAGACTGACTCTTCTTACTGACTATGCTTTGAACCATTCCTGTGACACTAGTTATAGATTCCGATGCTTCACTTCATGTTAACTGTATCCCTCTGACATTCTTATTGACGATGGAACACAGATATTGCATCGGAATTAAATAGAAAAGGCACAATGCCGACTTAAGTACAAGAAGACTGACTCTTCCTACTGACTATGCTTTGAACCATTCCGGTGACACTAGTTATAGACTCCGATGCTTCACATCAGTTTACTGTATCCCTCTGACCTTCTTATTGATGATTGCATCGGAAATAAATAGAAAAGGCACAATGCCGACTTAAGTACAAGAAGACTGACTCTTCATACTGTCTATGTTTCGAAACGATCCTGTGACACTAGTTTAAGCTTATGATGCTTCACTTCGGGTTTACTGTATCCCTTGGACCTCCTTATTGACGATGAAACACCGAAATTGCATCGGAATTTAATACGAAGTCCACAATGCCGACTTAAGTACAAGAAGACTGACTCTTCTTACTGTGTATGTTTTGAACCATTCCTGTGACACTAGTTATAGATTCCGATGCTTCACTTCAGGTGTACTGCATCCCTTGGACTTTCTATTTGACGATGAAACACAGAAATTGCATCGGAATTAAATACAAAAGGCACAATGCCGACACAAGTACAAAAAGACTGACTCTTCTTACTGACTATGTTTTGATCCATTCCTGTGACACTAGTTATAGATTCCGATGCCTCTCTTCAGGTTTACTGTATACCTTGGACCTTCTTATTGACGATGAAACACAGAAATTGCATCGGAATTAAATACAAAAGGCACAATGCCGACTTAAGTACAATTAGTCTGACTCTTCCTACTGTCTATGTTTTGAACCATTCCTGTGACACTAGTTATAGATTCCGATGCTTCACTTCAGGTTTACTGATCCATCTGACCTTCTTATTGACGATGAAACACAGAAATTGCATCGGAATTAAATACAGGAGGCACAATGCCGACTTAAGTACAAGAAGACTGACTCTTCCCACTGTCTATGTTTTGAACCATTCCTGTGACACTAGTTATAGATTCAGATGCTTCAATTCGGGTTTACTGTATCCCTCTGACCATCTTATTGACGATGAAACACAGAAATTGAATCGGAATTGAATGCAAAAGGCACAATGCCGACTCAAGTAGTAGAAGACTTACTCTTCCCACTGTCTATAATTTGAACCATTCCCATGACACTAGTTATAGATTCCGATGCTTTCCTTCAGGTTTACTGTATCCCTCTGACATTCTTATTGACGATGAAATTTAGAAATTACATCGGAATTAAATAGAAAGGGCACAATATTGACTTAAGTACAAGAAGACTGTCTCTTCTTACTGTTTATGATTTGAACCATTTCTGTGACACTAGTTTTAGATTCCGATGCTTCACTACGGGTGTACTGTATCCCTTGGACCTTCTTATTGACGATGAAACACAGAAATTACACCGGAATTAAATACAAAAGGCACAATGCCGACTTAACTACAAGTAGACTGACTCTTCTTACTGACTATGCTTCACTTCAGGTTTACTGTATCCCTTTAACCTTCTTATTACCGATGAAACACAGAAATTGCATCGGAATTAAATAGAAGAGGCACAATGCCGACTAAGGTACATGAAGACTGACTCTTCCTACTGTCTATGTTTTGAACCATTCCTGTGACATTAGTTATAGATTCCAATGCTTCACCTCAGGTTTACTGTATCTCTCTGACCTTCTTATTGACGATGAAACAGAGAAATTGCAACGGAATTAGATACAAAAAGCACAATGCCGACTTAAGTACAAGTAGACTGACTCTTCTTACTGTCTATGCTTCGAACCATTCCTGTGACACTAGTTATAGATTTTGATGCTTCACATCAGGTTTACTGTGTCCCTCTGACCTTCTTATTGATGACAAAACACAGAAATTGTATCGGAATTAAATACAAAAGGCACAATGCCGACTTAAGTACAAGAAGACTGACTCTTATTAGTGACTATGTTTTGAATCATTCCTGTGACACTAGTTATAGATTCCGATACTTCACTTCAGGTTTACTATATCCCTCTGACCTTCTTATTGACGATGAAGCACAGTAATTGCATCGGAATTCAATATAAAGGCACAATGCCGATTTAAGTACAAGAAGACTGACTCTTCATACTGACTATGTTTTGAACCATTATTGTGACACTAGTTATAGATTTTGATGTTTCACTTCAGGTTTACTGTGTCCCTCTAACCTTCTTATTGACGATGAAGCACAGAAATTGCATCGGAATTCAATAAAAAGACACAATGCCGACTTAAGTACAAGAAGACTGACTCTTCCTACTCTCTATGTTTTGAACCTTTCCTGTGACACTAGATATAGATTCCGATGCTTCACTTCAGGTTTACTGTATCCCTCTGACCTTCTTATTGACGTTGAAACACAGAAATTGCATCGGAATTCAATACAAAAGGCACAATGCCGACATAAGTACAAGTAGACTGACTCTTCTTACTGTCTATGCTTCGAACCATTCCTGTGACACTAGTTATAGATTTTGATGCTTCACATCAGGTTTACTGTGTCCCTCTGTCCTTCTTATTGGTAACGAAACACAGAAATTGTATCGGAATTAAATACAAAAGGCACAATGCCGACTTAAGTACAAGAAGACTGACTCTTATTACTGACTATGTTTTGAATCATTCCTGTGACACTAGTTATAGATTCCGATGCTTCACTTCAGGTTTACTATATCCCTCTGACCTTCTTATTGACGATGAAGCACAGTAATTGCATCGGAATTCAATATAAAGGCACAATGCCGATTTAAGTACAAGAAGACTGACTCTTCATACTGACTATGTTTTGAACCATTCCTGTGACACTAGTTATAGATTTTGATGTTTCACTTCAGGTTTACTGTGTCCCTCTGACCTTCTTATTGACGATGAAGCACAGAAATTGCATCGGAATTCAATAAAAAGACACAATGCCGACTTAAGTACAAGAAGACTGACTCTTCCTACTCTCTATGTTTTGAACCATTCCTGTGACACTAGATATATATTCCGATGCTTCACTTCAGGTTTACTGTATCCCTCTGACCTTCTTATTGACGATGAAACACAGATATTGCATCGGAATTAAATACATAAGGCACAATGCCGACATAAGTACAAGAAGACTGAGTCGTATTATTGTCTATGATTTGAACCATTCCTGTGACACTAGTTATAGATTCCGATGCTTCACTTCAGGTTTGCTGTATCCCTTGGACCTTCTTATTGACGATGAATCACAGAAATTGCATCGGAATTAAATAGAATTGGCACAATGCCGACTTATGTACAAGAAGACTGACTCATCTTACTGCCTATGATTTGAACCATTCCTGTGACACTAGATATAGATTCCGATGCTTCACTTCAGGTTAACTGTATCCCTTGGACCCTCTTATTGACGATGAATCACAGAAATTGCATCGGAATTAAATAGAATTGGCACAATGCCGACTTATGTACAAGAAGACTGACTCATCTTACTGCCTATGATTTGAACCATTCCTGTGACACTAGATATAGATTCCGATGCTTCACTTCAAGTTTACTGTATCCCTCTGACCTTCTTATTGACGATGAAACACAGAAATTGCATCGGAATTAAATACAAAAGGCACAATACCGACTTATGTACAAAAGACTGACTCATCTTACTGTCTATGATTTGAACCATTCCTGTGACACTAGTTATAGATTCCGATGCTTCACTTCAGGTTTACTATATCCCTCTGACCTTCTTATTGACGATGAAACACAGAAATTGCATCGGAATTAAATACAAAAGGTACAATGCCGACTGAAATACAAGTAGACTGACTCTTCTTACTCTCTATGCTTTGAACCATTCCTGTGACACTAGTTATAGATTTTGATGCTTCACATCAGGTTTACTGCGTCCCTCTGACCTTCTTATTGATGACGAAACACAGAAATTGTATCGGAATTAAATACAAAAGGCACAATGCCGACTTAAGAACAAGAAGATGGAGTCTTATTACTGTCTATGATTTGAACCATTCCTGTGACACTATTTATAGATTCCGATCCTTCACTTCAGGTTTACTGTATCCCTTGGACCTTCTTATTGACGATGAAACACAGAAATTGCATCGCAATTAAATACAAAATTCACAATACCGACTTAAGTACAAAAGACTGACTCATCTTACTGTCTATGTTTTGAACCATTCCTGTGACCCTAGTTATAGATTCCGATGCTTCACTTCAGGTTTACTGTATCCCTCTGACCTTCTTATTGATGACGAAACACAGAAATTGTATCGGAATTAAATACAAAAGGCACAATGCCGACTTAAGTACAAGAAGACGGAGTCTTATTACTGTCTATTATTTGAACCATTCCTGTGACACTAGTTATAGATTCCGATGCTTCACTTCAGGTTTATTGTATCCCTTGGACCTTCTTATTGACGATGAAACACAGAAATTGCATCGGAATTAAATAGAAAAGGCGCAATGCCGACTTGAGTACAAGAAGACTGACCCTACCTATTGCCTATGTTTTGATCCATTCCTGTGACACTAGTTATAGATTCCGATGCTTCACTTCAGGTTTACTGTATCCCTCTGACCTTCTTATTGACGATGAAACACAGAAGTTGCATCGGAATTAGATACAAAAAGCACAATGCTGACTTCAGTACAAGAGGACCGACTCTTGTTTGTGTCTATGTTTTGAACTATTCCTGTGACACTAGTTATAGATTCCGATGATTAATTTCAGGTTTACTTTATCCCTTGGACCTTCTTATTGACGACGAAACACAGAAATTGCATCGGAATTAAATAGAAAAGGCGCAATGCCGATTTGAGTACAAGAAGACTAACCCTTCCTATTGCCTATGCTTTGAACCATTCCTGTGACACTAGTTATAGATTCCGATGCTTCACTTCAGGTTTACTGTATCGCTCTGACCTTCTTATTGACGATGAAACACAGAAGTTGCATCGGAATTAAATAGAAAAGGCACAATGCCGACTTAAGTACAAAAAGAATGACTCTTCCTACTGTCTATGTTTGAACCGTTCCTGTGACACTAGTTACAGATTCCGATGATTCACTTCAGGTTTACTGTATCCCTCAGACCTTCTTATTGACGATGAAACACAGAAATTGCATCGGAATTAAATACAAAAGGCACAATGCCGACTTAAGTAGAAGTAGAATGTCTCTTCTTACTGTCTATATTTTGAACCATTCCTATGACACTAGTTATAAATTCTGATGCTTCACTTCAGGTTTACTGTGTCCCTCTGACCTTCTTGTTGACGACGAAACACAGAAATTGCATCGGAATTAAATACAAAAGGCACAATGCCGACTTAAGTACAAGAACACTGACTCTTCTTACTGACTATGTTTGAAGCATTCCTGTGACACTAGTTATAGATTCCGATGCTTCACTTCAGGTTTACTGTATCCCTTGGAACTCCTTATTGACGATGAAACACAGAAATTGCATCGGAATGAAATACGAAAGGCACAATGCCGACTTATGTACAGAAGACTGACTCATCTTACTGTCTATGTTTGAACCATTCCTGTGACACTACTTATAGATTCCGATGCTTCACTTCAGGTTTACTGTATTCCTCTGACCTTCTTATTGACGACTAAACACAGAAATTGCATCGGAATTAAATAGAAGAGGCGCAATGCCGACTTCAGTACAAGAGGACAGACTCTTCTTACTGTCTACGTTTTGAATCATTCCTGTGACACTAGTTATAGATTCCGATGCTTCATTTCAGGTTTACTGTATCCCTCTGACCTTATAGACGATGAAACACAGAAATTGCATCGGAATTAAATATAGAAGGAACAATGCCTACTTAAGTACAAGAAGACTGACTCTTCCTACAGTCTATGTTTGAACCTTTCCAGTGACACTAGTTATAGATTCCGATGCTTCACTTCAGGTTTACTATATCCCTCTGACCTTCTTATTGACGATGAAACACAGAAATTGCATCGGAATTAAATACAAAAGGCACAATGCCGACTTAAGTACAAGTAGACTGACTCTTCTTACTGTCTATGCTTTGAACCATTCCTGTGACACTAGTTATAGATTCCGATGCTTCACTTCTGGTTTACTGTATCCCTCTGACCTTCTTATTGACGATGAAGCACAGTAATTGCATCGGAATTCAATATAAAGGCACAATGCCGATTTAGGTACAGGAAGACTGACTCCTCTTACTGACTATGTTTTGAACCATTCCTGTGACACTAGTTATAGATTTTGATGCTTCACTTCAGGTTTACTGTGTCCCTGTCACCTTCTTATTGACGATGAAGCAAAGAAATTGCATCAGAATTCAATAAAAAGGCACAATGCCGACTTAAGTACAAGAAGACCGACTCTTCCTACTCTCTATGCTTTGAACCATTCCTGTGACACTAGATATAGATTCCGATGCTTCACTTCAGGTTTACTGTATCCCTCTGACGTTCTTATTGACGATGAAACACACAAATTGCATCGGAATTAAATACAAAAGGCACAATGCCGTCTTAAGTACAAGAAGACGGAGTCTTATTACTGTCTATGATTTGAACCATTCCTGTGACACTAGTTATAGATTCCGATGCTTCACTTCAGGTTTACTGTCTCCCTTGGACCTTCGTATTGACGATGAAACACAGAAATTGCATCGGAATTAAATACAAAAGGCACAATGCCGACTTATGTACAAAAGACTGACTCATCTTACTGTCTATGCTTTGAACCATTCCTGTGACACTAGTTATAGATTCCGATGCTTCACTTCTGGTTTACTGTATCCCTCTGACCTTCTTTTTGACGACGAAACACAGAAATTGCATCGGAATTAAATAGAAGAGGCACAATTCAGACTTCAGTACAAGAAGACTGACACTTCGTACTGTCTATGTTTTGAACCGTTCCTGTGACAATAGTTATAGATTCCGATCCTTCACCTCAGGTTTACTGTATCTCTCTGACCTTCTTATTGACAATGAAACACAGAAATTGCATCGGAATTAGATACAAAAAGCACAATGCTGACTTCAGTACAAGAGGACCGACTCTTCTTACTGTCTATGTTTTAAACCATTCCTGTGAAACTAGTTATAGATTCCGATGCTTCACTTCAGGTTTACTTTATCCCTTGGACCTTCTTATTGACGACGAAACACAGAAATTGCATCGGAATTAAATAGAAATCGCGCAATGCCGACTTGAGTACAAGAAGACTGACTCTTCTTACTGACTATGTTTGAACCATTCCTGTGACACTAGTTATAGATTCCGATGCTTCACTTCAGGTTTACTGTATCCCCCTGACCTTCTTATTGACGACTAAACACAGAAATTGCATCGGAATTAAATAGAAGAGGCACAATGCCGACTTCAGTACATGAGGAGCGACTCTTCTCACTGTCTATGTTTTGAACCATTCCTGTCACACTAGTTATACATCCCGATGCTTCACTTCAGGTTTACTGTATCCCTTGGACCTTCTTATTGACTACGAAACACAGAAATTGCACCGGAATTAAATAGAAAAGGCACAATGCCGACTTGAGTGCAAGAAAACTGATCCTTCCTGTTGTCTATGTTTTGAATCATTCCTGTGACAGTAGTTATAGATTCCGATGCTTCATTTCAGGTTTACTGTATCATTCTGACCTTCTTATAGACGATGAAACACAGAAATTGCATCGGAATTAAATAGAAAAAGAACAATGCCCACTTAAGTACAAGAAGACTGACTCTTCCTACTGTACATGTTTGAACCATTCCTGTGACACTAGTTATAGTTTCCGATGCTTCACTTCAGGTTTACTGTATCATTTGGACCTTCTTATTGACTACGAAACACAGAAATTGCATCGGAATTAAATAGAAAAGGCACAATGCCGACTTGAGTACAAGAAGACTGACTCTTCTTACTGTCTATGCTTTGAACCATTCCTGTGACACTAGTTATAGAGTTTGGTGCTTCACATCAGGTTTACTGTGTCCCTATGACCTTCTTATTGACGACGAAACACAGAAATTGCATCGGAATTAAATACAAAAGGCACAATGCCGACTTAAGTACAAGAAGACTGACTCTTCTTACCGACTATGTTTGAACCATTCCTGTGACACTAGTTAAAGATTCCGATGCTTCACTTCAGGTTTACTGTATCCCTTGGACCTTCGTATTGACGATGAAACACAGAAATTGCATCGGAATGAAATACAAAAGGCACAATGCCGACTTATGTACAAATGACTGACTCATCTTACAGTCTATGATTTGAACCATTCCTGTGACACTAGATATAGATTCCGATGTTTCACTTCAGGTTTACTGTATCCCCCTGACCTTCTTATTGACGACTAAACCCAGATATTGCATCGGAATTAAATAGAAGAGGCACAATGCCGAATTCAGTACAAGAGGAGCGACTCTTCTTACTGTCTATGTTTTGAATCAATCCTGTGACACTAGTTATACATCCCGATGCTTCACTTCAGGTTTACTGTATCCCTTGGATCTTCTTATTGACTACGAAACACAGAAATTGCACCGGAATTAAATAGAAAATGCACAATGCCGACTTGAGTGCAAGAGGACTGACCTTTCCTGTTATCTATGTTTTGAATCATTCCTGTGACACTAGTTATAGATTCCGATGCTTCATTTCAGGTTTACTGTATCCCTCTGACCTTCTTATAGACGATGAAACACAGAAATTGCATCGGAATTAAATAGAAAAGGAACAATGCCTACTTAAGTACAAGAAGACTGACTCTTCCTACTGTCTACGTTTGAACCATTCCTGTGACACTAGTTATAGATTCCGATGCTTCACTTCAGGTTTACTGTATCCCTCTGACCTTCTTATTAACGATGAAACACAGAAATTGCATCGGAATTAAATACAAAAGGCACAATGCCGACTCAAGTACAAGAACACTGACTCATCCTACTGTCCATGTTTTGAACCATTGCTGTGACACTAGTTATAGATTCCGATGCTTCACTTCAGGTTTACTGTCTCCCTTGGACCTTCGTATTGACGATGAAACACAGAAATTGCATCGGAATTAAATACAAAAGGCACAATGCCGACTTATGTACAAAAGACTGACTCATCTTACTGTCTATGCTTTGAACCATTCCTGTGACACTAGTTATAGATTCCGATGCTTCACTTCTGGTTTACTGTATCCCTCTGACCTTCTTTTTGACGACGAAACACAGAAATTGCATCGGAATTAAATAGAAGAGGCACAATTCAGACTTCAGTACAAGAAGACTGACTCTTCGTACTGTCTATGTTTTGAACCGTTCCTGTGACAATAGTTATAGATTCCGATCCTTCACCTCAGGTTTACTGTATCTCTCTGACCTTCTTATTGACAATGAAACACAGAAATTGCATCGGAATTAGATACAAAAAGCACAATGCTGACTTCAGTACAAGAGGACCGACTCTTCTTACTGTCTATGTTTTAAACCATTCCTGTGAAACTAGTTATAGATTCCGATGCTTCACTTCAGGTTTACTTTATCCCTTGGACCTTCTTATTGACGACGAAACACAGAAATTGCATCGGAATTAAATAGAAATCGCGCAATGCCGACTTGAGTACAAGAAGACTGACTCTTCTTACTGACTATGTTTGAACCATTCCTGTGACACTAGTTATAGATTCCGATGCTTCACTTCAGGTTTACTGTATCCCTTGGAACTTCGTATTGACGATGAAACACAGAAATTGCATCGGAATGAAATACAAAAGACACAATGGCGACTTATGTACAAAAGACTGACTCATCTTACTGTCTATGTTTTGAACCATTCCTGTGACACTAGTTATAGATTCCGATGCTTCACTTCAGGTTTACTGTATCCCCCTGACCTTCTTATTGACGACTAAACACAGAAATTGCATCGGAATTAAATAGAAGAGGCACAATGCCGACTTCAGTACAAGAGGAGCGACTCTTCTCACTGTCTATGGTTTGAACCATTCCTGTGACACTAGTTATACATCCCGATGCTTCACTTCAGGTTTACTGTATCCCTTGGACCTTCTTATTGACTACGAAACACAGAAATTGCACCGGAATTAAATAGAAAAGGCACAATGCCGACTTGAGTGCAAGAAGACTGACACTTCCTGTTGTCTATGTTTTGAATCAATCCTGTGACAGTAGTTATAGATTCCGATGCTACATTTCAGGTTTACTGTATCATTCTGACCTTCTTATAGACGATGAAACACAGAAATTGCATCGGAATTAAATAGAAAAAGAACAATGCCCACTTAAGTACAAGAAGACTGACTCTTCCTACTGTACATGTTTGAACCATTCCTGTGACACTAGTTATAGTTTCCGATGCTTCACTTCAGGTTTACTGTATCATTTGGACCTTCTTATTGACTACGAAACACAGAAATTGCATCGGAATTAAATAGAAAAGGCACAATGCCGACTTGAGTACAAGAAGACTGACTCTTCTTACTGTCTATGCTTTGAACCATTCCTGTGACACTAGTTATAGATTTTGGTGCTTCACATCAGGTTTACTGTGTCCCTCTGACCTTCTTATTGACGACGAAACACAGAAATTGCATCGGAATTAAATACAAAAGGCACAATGCCGACTTAAGTACAAGAAGACTGACTCTTCTTACTGACTATGTTTGAACCATTCCTGTGACACTAGTTAAAGATTCCGATGCTTCACTTCAGGTTTACTGTATCCCTTGGACCTTCGTATTGACGATGAAACACAGAAATTGCATCGGAATGAAATACAAAAGGCACAATGCCGACTTTTGTACAAATGACTGACTCATCTTACAGTCTGTGATTTGAACCATTCCTGTGACACTAGATATAGATTCCGATGTTTCACTTCAGGTTTACTGTATCCCCCTGACCTTCTTATTGACGACTAAACCCAGAAATTGCATCGGAATTAAATAGAAGAGGCACAATGCCGAATTCAGTACAAGAGGAGCGACTCTTCTTACTGTCTATGTTTTGAACCATTCCTGTGACACTAGTTATACATCCCGATGCTTCACTTCAGGTTTACTGTATCCCTTGGATCTTCTTATTGACTACGAAACACAGAAATTGCACCGGAATTAAATAGAAAAGGCACAATGCCGACTTGAGTGCAAGAAGACTGACCCTTCCTGTTATCTATGTTTTGAATCATTCCTGTCACACTAGTTATAGATTCCGATGCTTCATTTCAGGTTTACTGTATCCCTCTGACCTTCTTATAGACGATGAAACACAGTAGTTGCATCGGAATTAAATAGAAAAGGAACAATGAATACTTAAGTACAAGAGACTGACTCTTCCTACTGTCTACGTTTGAACCATTCCTGTGACACTAGTTATAGATTCCGATGCTTCACTTCAGGTTTACTGTATCCCTCTGACCTTCTTATTAACGATGAAACACAGAAATTGCATCGGAATTAAATACAAAAGGCACAATGCCGACTCATGTACAAGAACACTGACTCATCCTACTGTCCATGTTTTGAACCATTGCTGTGACACTAGTTATAGATTCCGATGCTTCACTTCAGGTTTACTGTATCCCTCTGACCTTCTTATTGACGATGAAACACCGAAATTGCATCGGAATTAAATACAAAAGGCACAATGCCGACTTAAGGACAAGAAGACTGACACTTATTACTGTCTATGTTTTGAACCATTCCTCTGACACTAGTTATAGATTCCGATGCTTCACTTCAGGTGTACTGCATCCCTTGGACCCTGTTATTGTCAATGAAACACGGAAATTGCATCGGAATTAAATAGAAAAGGCAGAATGCCGACTTAAGTACAAGAAGACTGACTCTTCTTACTGCCTATGTTTTGAACCATTCCTGTGACACTAGTTATAGATTCCGATGCTTCACTTCAGGTTTACTATATCCCTCTGACCTTCTTATTGACGATGAAACACAGAAATTGCATGGGAATTAAATACAAAAGGCACAATGCCGACTTAAGTACAAGTAGACTGACTCTTCTTACTGTCTATGGTTTGAACCATTCCTGTGACACTAGTTATAGATTTTGATGCTTCACATCAGGTTTACTGTTTCCCTCTGATCTTGTTATTGATGACGAAACACAGAAATTGAATCGGAATTAAATACTAAAATCACAATGCCGACTTAGGTACAAGAAGACTGACTCTTCTTACTGACTATGTTTTGAACCATTCCTATGACACTAGTTATAGATTCCGATGCTTCAATTCTGGTTTACTGTATCCCTCTGACCTTCTTATTGACGATGAAGCACAGTAATTGCATCGGAATTCAATATAAAGGAAAAATGCCGATTTAGGTACAGGGAGACTGACTCCTCTTACTGACTATGTTTTGAACCATTCCTGTGACACTAGTTATAGATTCCGATGCTTCACTTCAGGTTTACTGTCTCCCTTGGACCTTCGTATTGACGATGAAACACAGAAATTGCATCGGAATTAAATGCAAAGGGCACAATGCCGATTTGAGTACAAGAAGACTGACCCTTCCTGTTGTCTATGTTTTGAATCATTCCTGTGACACTAGTTACAGATTTTGATGCTTCACTTCAGGTTTACTGTGTCCCTCTGACCTTCTTATTGACGATGAAGCACAGAAATTGCATCGGAATTCAATAAAAAGGCACAATGCCGACTTAAGTACAAGAAGACTGACTCTTCCTACTCTCTATGCTTTGAACCATTCCTGTGACACTAGATATAGATTCCGATGCTTCACTCTAGGTTTACTGTATCCCTCTGACCTTCTTATTCACGATGAAACACAGAAATTGCATCGGAATTAAATAGAAAAGGCACAATGCCGACTTCAGTACAAGAGGACCGACTCTTCTTACTGTCTATGTCTTGAACCATTCCTGTGACACTAGTTATAGTTTCCGATGCTTCACTTCAGGTTTCTGTATCCTTTCGACCTTCTTATTGACTACGAAACACAGAAATTGCATCGGAATTAAATAGAAAAGGCACAATGCCGACTTGAGTACAAGAAGACTGACCCTTCCTGTTGTCTATGTTTTGAATCATTCCTGTGACACTAGTTATAGATTCCGATGCTTCATTTCAGGTTTACTGTATCCCTCTGACCTTATAGACAATGAAACACAGAAATTGCATCGGAATTAAATATAAAAGGAACATTGCCTACTCAAGTACAAGAAGACTGACTCTTCCTACAGTCTATGTTTGAACCTTTCCTGTGACACTAGTTATAGATTCCGATGCTTCACTTCAGGTTTACTATATCCCTCTGACCTTCTTATTGACGATGAAACACAGAAATTGCATCGGAATTAAATACAAATGGCACAATGCCGACTTAAGTACAAGTAGACTGACTCTTCTTACTGTCTATGGTTTGAACCATTCCTGTGACACTAGTTATAGATTTTGATGCATCACATCAGGTTTACTGTGTCCCTCTGACATTCTTATTGATGACGAAACACAGAAATTGTATCGGAATTAAATACAAAAATCACAATGCCGACTTAGGTACAAGAAGACTGACTCTTCTTACTGACTATGTTTTGAACCATTCCTGTGACACTAGTTATAGATTTTGATGCTTCATTTCAGGTTTACTGTATCCCTCTGACCTTATAGACAATGAAACACAGAAATTGCATCGGAATTAAATATAAAAGGAACATTGCCTACTTAAGTACAAGAAGACTGACTCTTCCTACAGTCTATGTTTGAACCTTTCCTGTGACACTAGTTATAGATTCCGATGCTTCACTTCAGGTTTACTATATCCCTCTGACCTTCTTATTGACGATGAAACACAGAAATTGCATCGGAATTAAATACAAATGGCACAACGCCGACTTAAGTACAAGTAGACTGACTCTTCTTACTGTCTATGGTTTGAACCATTCCTGTGACACTAGTTATAGATTTTGATGCATCACATCAGGTTTACTGTGTCCCTCTGACATTCTTATTGATGACGAAACACAGAAATTTTATCGGAATTAAATACAAAAATCACAATGCCGTCTTAAGTACAAGAAGACGGAGTTATATTACTGTCTATGATTTGAACCATTCCTGTGACACTAGTTATAGATTCCGATGCTTCACTTCAGGTTTACTGTCTCCCTTGGACCTTCGTATTGACGATGAAACACAGAAATTGCTTCGGAATTAAATACAAAAGGCACAATGCCGACTTATGTACAAAAGACTGACTCATCTTACTGTCTATGCTTTGAACCATTCCTGTGACACTAGTTATAGATTCCGATGCTTCACTTCTGGTTTACTGTATCCCTCTGACCTTCTTTTTGACGACGAAACACAGAAATTACAACGGAATTAAATAGAAGAGGCACAATGCAGACTTAAGTACAAGAAGACTGACTCTTTGTACTGTCTATGTTTTGAACCGTTCCTGTGACACTAGTTATTGATTCCGATCTTTCACCTCGGTTTACTGTATCTCTGTGACCTTCTTATTGACGATGTAACACAGAAGTTGCATCGGAATTAAATAGAAAAGGCACAATGCCTACATAAGTACAAGAGAATGACTCTCCATGTTGTCTATGTTTTGAATCATTCCTGTGACACTAGTTACAGATTCCGATGCTTCATTTCAGGTTTACTGTATCCCTCTGACCTTCTTATAGACGATGAAACACAGAAATTGCATCGCAATTAAATACAAAAGGCACAATGCCGACTCAAGTACAAGAACACTGACTCATCCTACTGTCCATGTTTTGAACCATTGCTGTGACACTAGTTATAGATTACGATGCTTCACTTCAGGTTTACTGTATCCCTCTGACCTTCTTATTGACGATGAAACACCGAAATTGATACGGAATTAAATACAAAAGGCACAATGCCGACTTAAGGACAAGAAGACTGACCCTTCTTACTGTCTATGTTTTGAACCATTCCTCTGACACTAGTTATAGATTCCGATGTTTCACTTCGGGTTTATAGTATCCCTTGGACCTTCTGATTGACGTAGAAACCCAGAGATTGCATCGGAATTAAATATAAAAGGCACAATGCCGACTTAAGTACAAGAAGACTGACTCTTCTTACTGTCTATGTTTTGAACCATTCCTGTGACACTAGTTATAGATTCCGATGCTTCACTTCAGGTGTACTGCATCCCTTTGACCCTGTTATTGTCAATGAAACACGGAAATTGCAGCGGAATTAAATAGAAAAGGCACATTGCCGACTTAAGTACAAGAAGACTGACTCTTCTTACTGACTATGTTTTGAACCATTCCTGTGACACTAGTTATAGATTCCGATTCTTCACTTCTGGTTTACTGTATCCCTCTGACCTTCTTATTGACGATGAAGCACAGTAATTGCATCGGAATTCAATAAAAAGGCACAATGCCGACTTAAGTACAAGAAGACTGACTCTTCCTACTCTCTATGCTTTGAACCATTCCTGTGACACTAGATATAGATTCCGATGCTTCCCTTCAGGTTTACTGTATCCCTCTGACCTTCTTATTGACGATGAAACACAGAAATTGCATCGGAATTAAATAGAAAAGGCACAATGCCGACTTCAGTACAAGAAGACTGACCCTTCCTGTTGTCTATGTTTTGAATCATTCCTGTGACAGTAGTTATAGATTCCGATGCTTCATTTCAGGTTTACTGTATCCCTCTGACCTTATAGACGATGAAACACAGAAATTGCATCGGAATTAAATATAAAAGGAACAATGCCTACTTAAGTACAAGAAGACTGACTCTTCCTACAGTCTATGTTTGAACCTTTCCTGTGACACTAGTTATAGATTCCGATGCTTCACTTCATGTTTACTATATCCCTCTGACCTTCTTATTGACGATGAAACACAGAAATTGCATCGGAATTAAATGCAAATGGCACAATGCCGACTTAAGTACAAGTAGACTGACTCTTCTTACTGTCTATGGTTTGAACCATTCCTGTGACACTAGTTATAGATTTTGATGCATCACATCAGGTTTACTGTGTCCCTCTGACCTTCTTATTGATGACGAAACACAGAAATTGTATCGGAATTAAATACAAAAATCACAATGCCGACTTAGGTACAAGAAGACTGACTCTTCTTACTGACTATGTTTTGAACCATTCCTGTGGCACTAGTTATAGATTTTGATGCTTCACTTCAGGTTTACTGTGTCCCTCTGACCTTCTTATTGACGATGAAACACAGAAATTGCATCGGAATTAAATACAAATGGGACAATGCCGTCTTAAGTACAAGAAGACGGAGTTTTATTACTGTCTATGATTTGAACCATTCCTGTGACACTAGTTATAGATTCCGATGCTTCACTTCAGGTTTACTGTCTCCCTTGGACCTTCGTATTGACGATGAAACACAGAAATTGCATCGGAATTAAATACAAAAGGCACAATGCCGACTTATGTACAAAAGACTGACTCATCTTACTGTCTATGCTTTGAACCATTCCTGTGACACTAGTTATAGATTCCGATCTTTCACCTCGGTTTACTGTATCTCTCTGACCTTCTTATTGACAATGAAACACAGAAATTGCATCGGAATTAGATACAAAAAGCACAATGCTGACTTCAGTACAAGAGGACCGACACTTCTTACTGTCTATGTTTTGAACCATTCCTGTGACACTAGTTATAGATTCCGATGCTTCACTTCAGGTTTACTTTATCCCTTGGACCTTCTTATTGACGACGAAACACAGAAATTGCATCGGAATTAAATAGAAAATGCGCAATGCCGACTTGAGTACAAGAAGACTGACCCTCCCTATTGCCTATGTTTTGAACCATTATTGTGACACTAGTTATAGATTACGATGCTTTACTTCTGGTTTGCTGTATCCCTCTGACCTTCTTATTGACGGTGAAACACAGAAATTGCATCGGAATTAAATAGAAAAGGCACAATGCCGACTTCAGTATAAGAGGACCGACTCTTCTTACTGTCTATGTTTTGAACCATTCCTGTGACACTAGTTATAGTTTCCGATGCTTCACTTCAGGTTTACTGTATCATTTGGACCTTCTTATTGACTACGAAACACAGAAATTGCATCGGAATTAAATAGAAAAGGCACAATGCCGACTTGAGTACAAGAAGACTGACTCTTCTTACTGTCTATGCTTTGAACCATTCCTGTGACACTAGTTATAGATTTTGGTGCTTCACATCAGGTTTACTGTGTCCCTCTGACCTTCTCATTGATGACGAAACACAGAAATTATATCGGAATTAAATACAAAAGGCACAATGCCGACTTAAGTAGCAGTAGAATGACTCTTCTTACTGTCTATATTTTGAACCATTCCTGTGACACTAGTTATAGATTCTGATGCTTCACTTCAGGTTTACTGTGTCCCTCTGACCTTCTTATTGACGACGAAACACAGAAATTGCATCGGAATTAAAAACAAAAGGCACAATGCCGACTTAAGTACAAGAAGACTGCCTCTTCTTACTGACTATGTTTGAACCATTCCTGTGACACTAGTTAAAGATTCCGATGCTTCACTTCAGGTTTACTGTATCCCTTGGAACTTCGTATTGACGATGAAACACAGAAATTGCATCGGAATGAAATACAAAAGGCACAATGCCGACTTATGTACAAAAGACTGACTCATCTTACAGTCTATGTTTTGAACCATTCCTGTGACACTAGATATAGATTCCGATGTTTCACTTCAGGTTTACTGTATCCCCCTGACCTTCTTATTGACGACTAAACCCAGAAATTGCATCGGAATTAAATAGAAGAGGCACAATGCCGAATTCAGTACAAGAGGAGCGACTCTTCTTACTGTCTATGTTTTGAACCATTCCTGTGACACTAGTTATACATCCCGATGCTTCACTTCAGGTTTACTGTATCCCTTGGATCTTCTTATTGACTACGAAACACAGAAATTGCACCGGAAGTAAATAGAAAAGGCACAATGCCGACTTGAGTGCAAGAAGACTGACCCTTCCTGTTATCTATGTTTTGAATCATTCCTGTGACACTAGTTATAGAATCCGATGCTTCATTTCAGGTTTACTGTATCCCTCTGACCTTCTTATAGACGATCAAACACAGAAATTGCATCGGAATTAAATAGAAAAGAAACAATGCCTACTTAAGTACAAGAAGACTGACTCTTCCTACTGTCTACGTTTGAACCATTCCTGTGACACTAGTTATAGATTCCGATGCTTCACTTCAGGTTTACTGTATCCCTCTGACCTTCTTATTAACGATGAAAGACAGAAATTGCATCGGAATTAAATACAAATGGCACAATGCCGACTCAAGTACAAGAACACTGACTCATCCTACTGTCCATGTTTTCAACCATTGCTGTGACACTAGTTATAGATTCCGATGCTTCACTTCAGGTTTAGTATATCCCTCTGACCTTCTTATTGACGATGAAACACACAAATTGCATCGGAGTTAAAAACAAAAGGCACAGAGCCGACTAAAGTACAAGAAGACTGACTCTTCCTACTGTCTATGTTTTGAACCATTCCTGTGACACTAGTTATAGATTCCGATGCTTCACTTCTGGTTTACTGTATCCCTCTGACCTTCTTATTGACGATGAAACACAGAAATTGCATCGGAATTAAATAGAAAAGGCACAATGCCGACATCAGTACGAGAGGACCGACTCTTCTTACTGTCTATGTTTTGAACCATTCCTGTGACACTAGTTATAGTTTCCGATGCCTCACTTCAGGTTTACTGTATCCTTTGGACCTTCTTATTGACTACGAAACACAGAAATTGCATCGGAATTAAATAGAAAAGGCACAATGCCGACTTGAGTACAAGAAGACTGACCCTACCTGTTGTCTATGTTTTGAATCATTCCTGTGACACTAGTTATAAATTCCGATGCTTCATTTCAGGTTTACTGTATCCCTCTGACCTTATAGACGATGAAACACAGAAATTGCATCGGAATTAAATATAAAAGGAACAATGCCTACTTAAGTACAAGAAGACTGACTCTTCCTACAGTCTATGTTTGAACCTTTCCTGTGACACTAGTTATAGTTTCCGATGCTTCACTTCAGGTTTACTATATCCCTCTGACCTTCTTATTGACGATGAAACACAGAAATTGCATCGGAATTAAATAAAAATGGCACAATGCCGACTCAAGTACAAGTAGACTGACTCTTCTTACTGTCTATGGTTTGAACCATTCCTGTGACACTAGTTATAGATTTTGATGCATCACATCAGGTTTACTGTGTCCCTCTGACCTTCTTATTGATGACGAAACACAGAAATTGTATCGGAATTAAATACAAAAATCACAATGCCGAATTAGGTACTAGAAGACTGACTCTTCTTACTGACTATGTTTTGAACCATTCCTGTGACACTAGTTATAGATTTTGATGCTTCACTTCAGGTTTACTGTGTCCCTCTGACCTTCTTATTGACGATGAAGCACAGAAATAGCATCGGAATTCAATAAAAAGGCACAATGCCGACTTAAGTACAAGAAGACTGACTCTTCCTACTCTCTATGCTTTGAACCATTCCTGTGACACTAGATATAGATTCCGATGCTTCACTTCAGGTTTACTGTATCCCTCTGACCTTCTTATTGACGATGAAACACAGAAATTGCATCGGAATTAGATACAAAAGGGACAATGCCGTCTTAAGTACAAGAAGACGGAGTTTTATTACTGTCTATGATTTGAACCATTCCTGTGACACTAGTTATAGATTCCGATGCTTCACTTCAGGTTTACTGTCTCCCTTGGACCTTCGTATTGACAATGAAACACAGAAATTGCATCGGAATTAAATACAAAAGGCACAATGCCGACTTAAGGACAAGAAGACTGACCCTTCTTACTGTCTATGTTTTGAACCATTCCTCTGACACTAGTTATAGATTCCGATGCTTCACTTCGGGTTTACAGTATCCCTTGGACCTTCTGATTGACGTAGAAACCCAGAGATTGCATCGGAATTAAATATAAAAGGCACAATGCCGACTTAAGTACAAGAAGACTGACTCTTCTTACTGTCTATGTTTTGAACCATTCCTGTGACACCAGTTATAGATTCCGATGCTTCACTTCAGGTGTACTGCATCCCTTGGACCCTGTTATTGTCAATGAAACACGGAAATTGCAGCGGAATTAAATAGAAAAGGCACATTGCCGACTTAAGTACAAGAAGACTGACTCTTCTTACTGACTATGTTTTGAACCATTCCTGTGACACTAGTTATAGATTCCGATGCTTCACTTCTGGGTTACTGTATCCCTCTGACCTTCTTATTGACGATGAAGCACAGTAATTGCATCAGAATTCAATATAAAGGCACAATGCCGACTTAAGTACAAGAAGACTGACTCTTCCTACTCTCTATGCTTTGAACCATTCCTGTGACACTAGATATAGATTCCGATGCTTCACTTCAGGTTTACTGTATGCCTCTGACCTTCTTATTGACGATGAAACACAGAAATTGCATCGGAATTAAATACAAAAGTCACAATGCCGTCTTAAGTACAAGAAGACGGAGTCTTATTACTGTCTATGATTTGAACCATTCCTGTGACACTAGTTATAGATTCCGATGCTTCACTTCAGGTTTACTGTCCCCCTTGGACCTTCGTATTGACGATGAAACACAGAAATTGCATCGGAATTAAATACAAAAGGCACAATGCCGACTTGAGTACAAAAAGACTGACCCTTCCTGTTGTCTATGTTTTGAATCTTTCCCGTGACACTAGTTACAGATTATGATGCTTCACTTCAGGTTTACTGTGTCCCTCTGACCTTCTTATTGACGATGAAGTACAGAAATTGCATCGGAATTCAATAAAAAGGCACAATGCCGACTTAAGTACAAGAAGACTGACTCTTCCTACTCTCTATGCTTTGAACCATTCCTGTGACACTAGATATAGATTCCTATGCTTCACTTCAGGTTTACTGTATCCCTCTGACCTTCTTATTGACGATGAAACACAGAAATTGCATCGGATTAAATAGAAAAGGCACAATGCCGACTTCAGTACAATAGGACCGACTCTTCTTACTGTCTATGTTTTGAACCATTCCTGTGACACTAGTTATAGTTTCCGATGCTTCACTTCAGGTTTACTGTATCCTTTGGACCTTCTTATTGACGATGAAGCACAGAAATTGCGTCGGAATTCAATAAAAAGGCACAATGCCGACTTAAGTACAAGAAGACTGACTCTTCCTACTCTCTATGCTTTGAACCATTCCTGTGACACTAGATATAGATTCCGATGCTTCACTTCAAGTTTACTGTATCCCTCTGACCTTCTTATTGACGATGAAAGACAGAAATTGCATCGGAATTAAATAGAAAAGGCACAATGCCGACTTCAGTACAAGAGGACCGACTCTTCTTACTGTCTATGTTTTGAACCATTCCTGTGACACTAGTTATAGTTTCCGATGCTTCACTTCAGGTTTCTGTATCCGTTGGACCTTCTTATTGACTACGAAACACAGAAATTGCATCGCAATTAAATAGAAAAGGCACAATGCCGACTTGAGTACAAGAAGCCTGACCCTTCCTGTTGTCTATGTTTTGAATCATTCCTGTGACACTAGTTATGGATTCCGATGCTTCATTTCAGGTTTACTGTATCCCTCTGACCTTATAGACGATGAAACACAGAAATTGCATCGGAATTAAATATAAAAGGAACAATGCCTACTTAAGTACAAGAAGACTGACTCTTCCTACAGTCTATGTTTGAAAATTTCCTGTGACACTAGTTATAGATTCCGATGTTTCACTTCAGGTTTACTATATCCCTCTGACCTTCTTATTGACGATGAAACACAGAAATTGCATCGGAATTAAATACAAATGGCACAATGCCGACTTAAGTACAAGTAGACTGACTCTTCTTACTGTCTATGGTTTGAACCATTCCTGTGACACTAGTTATAGATTTTGATGCATCACATCAGGTTTACTGTGTCCCTCTGACCTTCTTATTGATGACGAAACACAGAAATTGTATCGGAATTAAATACAAAAATCACAATGCCGACTTAGGTACAAGAAGACTGACTCTTCTTACTGACTATGTTTTGAACCATTCCTGTGACACTAGTTATAGATTTTGATGCTTCACTTCAGGTTTACTGTGTCCCTCTGACCTTCTTATTGACGATGAAACACAGAAATTGCATCGGAATTAAATACAAAAGGGACAATGCCGTCTTAAGTACAAGAAGACGGAGTTTTATTACTGTCTATGATTTGAACCATTCCTGTGACACTAGTTATAGATTCCGATGCTTCACTTCAGGTTTACTGTCTCCCTTGGACCTTCGTATTGACGATGAAACACAGAAATTGCATCGGAATTAAATACAAAAGGCACAATGAAGACTTATGTACAAAAGACTATTTCATCTTACTGTCTATGCTTTGAACCATTCCTGTGACACTAGTTATGGATTCCGATGCTTCACTTCTGGTTTACTGTATCCCTCTGACCTTCTTTTTGACGACGAAACACAGAAATTGCAACGGAATTAAATAGAAGAGGCACAATGCAGACTTAAGTACAAGAAGACTGACTCTTCGTACTGTCTATGTTTTGAACCGTTCCTGTGACACTAGTTATAGATTCCGATCTTTCACCTCGGTTTACTGTATCTCTCTGACCTTCTTATTGACAATGAAACACAGAAATTGCATCGGAATTAGATACAAAAAGCACAATGCTGACTTCAGTACAAGAGGACCGACACTTCTTACTGTCTATGTTTTGAACCATTCCTGTGACACTAGTTATAGATTCCGATGCTTCACTTCAGGTTTACTTTATCCCTTGGACCTTCTTATTGACAACGAAACACAGAAATTGCATCGGAATTAAATAGAAAATGCGCAATGCCGACTTGAGTACAAGAAGACTGACCCTCCCTATTGCCTATGTTTTGAACCACTCCTGTGACACTAGTTATAGATTCCGATGCTTCACTTCAGGTTTACTGTATCCCTCTGACCTTCTTATTGACGATGAAACACAGAAGTTGCATCGGAATTAAATAGAAAAGGCACAATGCCGACATAAGTACAAGAGAGTGACTCTTCATGTTGTCTATGTTTTGAATCATTCCTGTGACACTAGTTATAGATTCCGATGCTTCATTTCAGGTTTACTGTATCCCTCTGACCTTCTTATAGACGATGAAACACAGAAATTGCATCGGAATTAAATAGAAAAGGAACAATGCCTACTTAAGTACAAGAAAACTGACTCTTCCTACTGTCTATGTTTGAACCATTCCTGTGACACTAGTTATAGATTCCGATGCTTCACTTCAGGTTTACTGTATCCCTCTGACCTTCTTAATAACGATGAAACACAGAAATTGCATCGGAATTAAATACAAAAGGCACAATGCCGACTCAAGTACAAGAACACTGACTCATCCTACTGTCCATGTTTTGAACCATTGCTGTGACACTAGTTATAGATTCCGATGCTTCACTTCAGGTTTACTGTATCCCTCTGATCTTCTTATTGACGATGAAACACCGAAATTGCATCGGAATTAAATACAAAAGGCAGAATGCCGACTTAAGGACAAGAAGACTGACCCTTCTTACTGTCTATGTTTTGAACCATTCCTCTGACACTAGTTATAGATTCCGATGCTTCACTTCGGGTTTACAGTATCCCTTGGACCTTCTGATTGACGTAGAAACCCAGAGATTGAATCGGAATTAAATATAAAAGGCACAATGCCGACTTAAGTACAAGAAGACTGACTCCTCTTACTGTCTATGTTTTGAACCATTCCTGTGACACTAGTTATAGATTCCGATGCTTCACTTCAGGTGTACTGCATCCCTTGGACCCTGTTATTGTCAATGAAACACGGAAATTGCAGCGGAATTAAATAGAAAAGGCACAATGCCGACTTAGGTACAAAAAGACTGACTCTTCTTACTGCCTAAGTTTTGAACCATTCCTGTGACACTAGTTATAGATTTTGATGCTTCACATCAGGTTTACTGTGTCCCTCTGACCTTCTTATTGATGACGAAACACAGAAATTGAATCGGATTTAAATACAAAAATCACAATGCCGACTTAGGTACAAGAAGACTGACTCTTCTTACTGACTATGTTTTGAACCATTCCTGTGACACTAGTTATAGATTCCGATGCTTAACTTCAGGTTTACTGTATCCCTCTGACCTTCTTATTGACGATGAAGCACAGTAATTGCATCGGAACTCAATATAAAGGCACAATGCCGACTTAAGTACAAGAAGACTGACTCTTCCTACTCTCTATGGTTTGAACCATTCCTGTGACACTAGATATAGATTCCGATGCTTCACTTCAGGTTTACTGTATCCCTCTGACCTTCTTATTGACGATGTAACACAGAAATTGCATCGGAATTAAATACAAAAGGAACAATGCCGTCTTAAGTACAAGAAGACGGAGTCTTATTACTGTCTATGACTTGAACCATTCCTGTGACACTAGTTATATATTCCGATGCTTCACTTCAGGTTTACTTTATCGCTTGGACCATCTTATTGACGACGAAACACAGAAATTGCATCGGAATTAAATAGAAAATTCGCAATGCCGACTTGAGTACAAGAAGACTGACCCTCCCTATTGCCTATGTTTTGAACCATTCCTGTGACACTAGTTATAGATTCCGATGCTTCACTTCAGGTTTACTGTATCCCTCTGACCTTCTTATTGACGATGAAACACAGAAGTTGCATCGGAATTAAATACAAAAGGCACAATGCCGACATAAGTACAAGAGAATGACTCTTCATGTTGTCTATGATTTGAATCATTCCTGTGACACTAGTTATAGATTCCGATGCTTCATTTCAGGTTTACTGTATCCCTCTGACCTTCTTATAGACGATGAAACACAGAAATTGCATCGGAATTAAATAGAAAAGCAACAATGCCTACTTAAGTACAAGAAGACTGACTCTTCCTACTGTCTTTGTTTGAACCATTCCTGTGACACTAGTTATAGATTCCGATGCTTCACTTCAGGTTTACTGTATCCCTCTGACCTTCTTATTGACGATGAAACACAGAAATTGCATCGGAATTAAATACAAAAGGCACAATGCCGACTCAAGTACAAGAACACTGACTCATCTTACTGTCCATGTTTTGAACCATTGCTGTGACACTAGTTATAGATTCCGATGCTTCACTTCAGGTTTACTGTATCCCTCTGACCTTCTTATTGACGATGAAACACCGAAATTGCATCGGAATTAAATACAAAAGGCACAATGCCAACTTAAGGACAAGAAGACTGACCATTCTTACTGTCTATGTTTTGAACCATTCCTCTGACACTAGTTATTGATTCCGATGCTTCACTTCGGGTTTACAGTATCCCTTGGACCTTCTGATTGACGTAGAAACCCAGAGATTGCATCGGAATTAAATATAAAAGGCACAATGCTGACTTAAGTACAAGAAGACTGACTCTTCTTACTGTCTATGTTTTGAACCATTCCTGTGACACTAGTTATAGATTCCGATGCTTCTCTTCAGGTGTACTGCATCCCTTGGACCCTGTTATTGTCAATGAAACACGGAAATTGCAGCGGAATTAAATAGAAAAGGCACAATGCCGACTTAAGTACAAGAAGACTGACTCTTCTTACTGCCTATGTTTTGAACCATTCCTGTGACACTAGTTATAGATTTTGATGCTTCACATCAGGTTTACTGTGTCCCTCTGACCTTCTTATTGATGACGAAACACAGAAATTGAATCGGAATTAAATACAAAAATCACAATGCCGACTTAGGTACAAGAAGACTGACTCTTCGTACTGACTATGTTTTGAACCATTCCTGTGACACTAGTTATAGATTCCGATGCTTCACTTCTGGTTTACTGTATCCCTCTGACCTTCTTATTGACGATGAAGCACAGTAATTGCATTGGAATTCAATATAAAGGCACAATGCCGACTTAAGTACAAGAAGACTGACTCTTCCTACTCTCTATGCTTTGAACCATTCCTGTGACACTAGATATAGATTCCGATGCTTCACTTCAGGTTTACTGTATCCCTCTGACCTTCTTATTGATGATGAAACACAGAAATTGCATCGGAATTAAATACAAAAGGCACAATGCCGACTTGAGTACAAGAAGACTGACCCTTCCTGTTGTCTATGTTTTGAATCTTTCCTGTGACACTAGTTACAGATTTTGATGATTCACTTCAGGTTCACTGTGTCCCTCTGACCTTCTTATTGACGATGAAGCACAGAAATTGCATCGGAATTCAATAAAAAGGCACAATGCCGACTTAAGTACAAGAAGACTGACTCTACCTACTCTCTATGCTTTGAACCATTCCTGTGACACTAGATATAGATTCCGATGCTTCACTTCAGGTTTACTGTATCCTTCTGACCTTCTTATTGACGATGAAACACAGAAATTGCATCGGAATTAAATACAAAAGGGACAATGCCGTCTTAAGTACAAGAAGACGGAGTTTTATTACTGTCTACGATTTGAACCATTCCTGTGACACTAGTTATAGATTCCGATGCTTCACTTCAGGTTTACTGTCTCCCTTGGACCTTCGTATTGACGATGAAACACAGAAATTGCATCGGAATTAAATACAAAAGGCACAATGCCGACTTATGCACAAAAGACTGACTCATCTTACTGTCTATGCTTTGAACCATTCCTGTGACACTAGTTATAGATTCCGATGCTTCACTTCTGGTTTACTGTATCCCTCTGACCTTCTTTTTGACGACGAAACACAGAAATTGCAACGGAATTAAATAGAAGAGACACAATGCAGACTTAAGTACAAGAAGACTGACTCTTCGTACTGTCTATGTTTTGAACCGTTCCTGTGACACTAGTTATAGATTCCGATCTTTCACCTCGGTTTACTGTATCTCTCTGACCTTCTTATTGACAATGAAACACAGAAATTGCATCGGAATTAGATACAAAAAGCACAATGCTGACTTCAGTACAAGAGGACCGACACTTCTTACTGTCTATGTTTTGAACCATTCCTGTGACACTAGTTATAGATTCCGATGCTTCACTTCAGGTTTACTTTATCCCTTGGACCTTCTTATTGACAACGAAACACAGAAATTGCATCGGAATTAAATAGAAAATGCGCAATGCCGACTTGAGTACAAGAAGACTGACCCTCCCTATTGCCTATGTTTTGAACCATTCCTGTGACACTAGTTATAGATTCCGATGCTTCACTTCAGGTTTACTGTATCCCTCTGACCTTCTTATTGACGATGAAACACAGAAGTTGCATCGGAATTAAATAGAAAAGGCACAATGCCGACATAAGTACAAGAGAATGACTCTTCATGTTGTCTATGTTTTGAATCACTCCTGTAACACTAGTTATAGATTCCGATGCTTCATTTCAGGTTTACTGTATCCCTCTGACCTTCTTATAGACGATGAAACACAGAAATTGCATCGGAATTAAATAGAAAAGGAACAATGCCTACTTAAGTACAAGAAGACTGACTCTTCCTACTTTCTATGTTTGAACCATTCCTGTGATACTAGTTATAGATTCCGATGCTTCACTTCAGGTTTACTGTATCCCTCTGACCTTCTTATTAACGATGAAACACAGAAATTGCATCGGAATTAAATACAAAAGGCACAATGCCGACTCAAGTACAAGAACACTGACTCATCCTACTGTCCATGTTTGAACCATTGCTGTGACACTAGTTATAGATTCCGATGCTTCACTTCAGGTTTACTGTATCCCTCTGACCTTCTTATTGACGATGAAACACCGAAATTGCATCGGAATTAAATACAAAAGGCACAATGCCGACTTAAGGACAAGGAGACTGACCCTTCTTACTGTCTATATTTTGAACCATTCCTCTGACACTAGTTTTAGATTCCGATGCTTCCCTTCGGGTTTACAGTATCCCTTGGACCTTCTGATTGACGTAGAAACCCAGAGATTGCATCGGAATTAAATATAAAAGGCACAATGCCGACTTAAGTACAAGAAGACTGACTCTTCTTACTGTATATGTTTTGAACCATTCCTTTGACACAAGTTATAGATTCCGATACTTCACTTCAGGTGTACTGCATCCCTTGGACCCTGTTATTGTCAATGAAACACGGAAATTGCAGCGGAATTAAATAGAAAAGGCACAATGCCGACTTAAGTACAAGAAGACTGACTCTACTTACTGCCTATGTTTTGAACCATTCCTGTGACACTAGTTATAGATTTTGATGCTTCACATCAGGTTTACTGAGTCCCTCTGACCTTCTTATTGATGACGAAACACAGAAATTGAATCGGAATTAAATACAAAAATCACAATGCCGACTTAGGTACAAGAAGACTGACTCTTCTTACTCACTATGTTTTGAACCATTCCTGTGACACTAGTTATAGATTCCGATGCTTCACTTCTTGTTTACTGTATCCCTCTGACCTTCTTATTGACGATGAAGCACAGTAATTGCATTGGAATTCAATATAAAGGCACAATGCCGACTTAAGTACAAGAAGACTGACTCTTCCTACTCTCTATGCTTTGAACCATTCCTGTGACACTAGATATAGATTCCGATGCTTCACTTCAGGTTTACTGTATCCCTCTGACCTTCTTATTGACGATGAAACACAGAAATTGCATCGGAATTAAATACAAAAGGCACAATGCCGTCTTAAGTACAAGAAGACGGAGTCTTATTACTGTCTATGATTTGAACCATTCCTGTGACACTAGTTATAGATTCCGATGCTTCACTTCAGGTTTACTGTCTCCCTTGGACCTTCGTATTGACGATGAAACACAGAAATTGCATCGGAATTAAATACAAAAGGCACAATGCCGACTTGAGTACAAGAAGACTGACCCTTCCTGTTGTCTATGTTTTGAATCTTTCCTGTGACACTAGTTACAGATTTTGATGCTTCACTTCAGGTTTACTGTGTCCCTCTGACCTTCTTATTGACGATGAAGCACAGAAATTGCATCGGAATTCAATAAAAAGGCACAATGCCGACTTAAGTACAAGAAGACTGACTCTTCTTACTCTCTATGCTTTGAACCATTCCTGTGACACTAGATATAGATTCCGATGCTTCACTTCAGGTTTACTGTATCCCTCTGACCTTCTTATTGACGATGAAACACAGAAATTGCATCGGAATTAAATAGAAAAGGCACAATGCCGAATTCAGTACAAGAGGACCGACTCTTCTTACTGTCTATGTTTTGAACCATTCCTGGGACACTAGTTATAGTTTCCGATGCTTCACTTCAGGTTTACTGTATCCTTTGGACCTTCTTATTGACGATGAAGCACAGAAATTGCATCGAAATTCAATAAAAAGGCACAATGCTGACTAAAGTACAAGAAGACTGACTCTTCCTACTCTCTATGCTTTGAACCATTCCTGTGACACTAGATATAGATTCCGATGCTTCACTTAAGGTTTACTGTATCCCTCTGACCTTCTTATTGACGATGAAACACAGAAATTGCATCGGAACTAAATAGAAAAGGCACAATGCCGACTTCAGTACAAGAGGACCGACTCTTCTTACTGTCTATGTTTTGAACCATACCTGTGACACTAGTTATAATTTCCGATGCTTCACTTCAAGTTTCTGTATGCTTTGGACCTTCTTATTGACTACGAAACACAGAAATTGCATCGGAATTAAATAGAAAAGGCACAATGCCGACTTGAGTACAAGAAGACTGACCCTTCCTGTTGTCTATGTTTTGAATCATTCCTGTGACACTAGTTATAGATTCCGATGCTTCATTTCAGGTTTACTGTACCCCTCTGACCTTATAGACGATGAAACATAGAAATTGCATCAGAATTAAATATAAAAGGAACAATGCCTACTTAAGTACAAGAAGACTGACTCTTGCTACAGTCTATGTTTGAACCTGTCCTGTGACACTAGTTATAGATTCCGATGCTTCACTTCAGGTTTACTATATCCCTCTGACCTTCTTATTGACGATGAAACACAGAAATTGCATAGGAATTAAATACAAATGGCACAATGCCAACTTAAGTACAAGTAGACTGACTCTTCTTACTGTCTATGGTTTGAACCATTCCTGTGACACTAGTTATAGATTTTGATGCATCACATCAGGTTTACTGTGTCCCTCTGACCTTCTTATTGATGACGGAACACAGAAATTGTATCGGAATTAAATACAAAAATCACAATGCCGACTTAGGTACAAGAAGACTGACTCTTCTTACTGACTATGTTTTGAACCATTCCTGTGACACTAGTTATAGATTTTGATGCTTCACTTCAGGTTTACTGTGTCCCTCTGAACTTCTTATTGACGATGAAGCACAGAAATTGCATCGGAATTCAATAAAAAGGCACAATGCCGACTTAAGTACAAGAAGACTGACTCTTCCTACTCTCTATGTTTTGAACCATTCCTGTGACACTAGTTATAGATTCCGATGCTTCACTTCAGGTTTACTGTATCCCTCTGACCTTCTTATTGACGATGAAACACAGAAATTGCATCGGAATTAAATACAAAAGGCACATTGCCGACTCAAGTAAAAGATGACTGAATGTTCCTACTGTCTATGATTTGAATCAATTCCTGTGACACTAGTTATAGATTCCGATGCTTAACTTCAGGTTTACTGTATCCCTCTGACCTTCTTATTGATGATGAAACACAGATAGTACATCGGATTTAAATACAAAAGGCACAATGCCGACTTAAGTACAAGAACACTGACTCATCCTACTGTCCATGTTTTGAACCATTGCTGTGACACTAGTTATAGATTCCGATGCTTCACTTCGGGTTTACTGTATCCCTCTGACCTTCTTATTGACGATGAAGCACAGTAATTGCATTGGAATTCAATTTAAAGGCACAATGCCGACTTAAGTACAAGAAGACTGACTCTTCCTACTCTCTATGCTTTGAACCATTCCTGTGACACTAGATATAGATTCCGATGCTTCACTTCAGGTTTACTGTATCCCTCTGACCTTCTTATTGACGATGAAACACAGAAATTGCATCGGAATTAAATACAAAAGGCACAATGCCGTCTTAAGTACAAGAAGACGGAGTCTTATTACTGTCTATGATTTGAACCATTCCTGTGACACTAGTTATAGATTCCGATGCTTCACTTCAGGTTTACTGTCTCCCTTGGACCTTCGTATTGACGATGAAACACAGAAATTGCATCGGAATTAAATACAAAAGGCACAATGCCGACTTGAGTACAAGAAGACTGACCCTTCCTGTTGTCTATGTTTTGAATCTTTCCTGTGACACTAGTTACAGATTTTGATGCTTCACTTCAGGTTTACTGTGTCCCTCTGACCTTCTTATTGACGATGAAGCACAGAAATTGCATCGGAATTCAATAAAAAGGCACAATGCCGACTTAAGTACAAGAAGACTGACTCTTCTTACTCTCTATGCTTTGAACCATTCCTGTGACACTAGATATAGATTCCGATGCTTCACTTCAGGTTTACTGTATCCCTCTGACCTTCTTATTGACGATGAAACACAGAAATTGCATCGGAATTAAATAGAAAAGGCACAATGCCGAATTCAGTACAAGAGGACCGACTCTTCTTACTGTCTATGTTTTGAACCATTCCTGGGACACTAGTTATAGTTTCCGATGCTTCACTTCAGGTTTACTGTATCCTTTGGACCTTCTTATTGACGATGAAGCACAGAAATTGCATCGAAATTCAATAAAAAGGCACAATGCTGACTAAAGTACAAGAAGACTGACTCTTCCTACTCTCTATGCTTTGAACCATTCCTGTGACACTAGATATAGATTCCGATGCTTCACTTAAGGTTTACTGTATCCCTCTGACCTTCTTATTGACGATGAAACACAGAAATTGCATCGGAACTAAATAGAAAAGGCACAATGCCGACTTCAGTACAAGAGGACCGACTCTTCTTACTGTCTATGTTTTGAACCATACCTGTGACACTAGTTATAATTTCCGATGCTTCACTTCAAGTTTCTGTATGCTTTGGACCTTCTTATTGACTACGAAACACAGAAATTGCATCGGAATTAAATAGAAAAGGCACAATGCCGACTTGAGTACAAGAAGACTGACCCTTCCTGTTGTCTATGTTTTGAATCATTCCTGTGACACTAGTTATAGATTCCGATGCTTCATTTCAGGTTTACTGTACCCCTCTGACCTTATAGACGATGAAACACAGAAATTGCATCAGAATTAAATATAAAAGGAACAATGCCTACTTAAGTACAAGAAGACTGACTCTTCCTACAGTCTATGTTTGAACCTGTCCTGTGACACTAGTTATAGATTCCGATGCTTCACTTCAGGTTTACTATATCCCTCTGACCTTCTTATTGACGATGAAACACAGAAATTGCATAGGAATTAAATACAAATGGCATAATGCCAACTTAAGTACAAGTAGACTGACTCTTCTTACTGTCTATGGTTTGAACCATTCCTGTGACACTAGTTATAGATTTTGATGCATCACATCAGGTTTACTGTGTCCCTCTGACCTTCTTATTGATGACGGAACACAGAAATTGTATCGGAATTAAATACAAAAATCACAATGCCGACTTAGGTACAAGAAGACTGACTCTTCTTACTGACTATGTTTTGAACCATTCCTGTGACACTAGTTATAGATTTTGATGCTTCACTTCAGGTTTACTGTGTCCCTCTGAACTTCTTATTGACGATGAAGCACAGAAATTGCATCGGAATTCAATAAAAAGGCACAATGCCGACTTAAGTACAAGAAGACTGACTCTTCCTACTCTCTATGTTTTGAACCATTCCTGTGACACTAGTTATAGATTCCGATGCTTCACTTCAGGTTTACTGTATCCCTCTGACCTTCTTATTGACGATGAAACACAGAAATTGCATCGGAATTAAATACAAAAGGCACATTGCCGACTCAAGTAAAAGATGACTGAATGTTCCTACTGTCTATGATTTGAATCAATTCCTGTGACACTAGTTATAGATTCCGATGCTTAACTTCAGGTTTACTGTATCCCTCTGACCTTCTTATTGATGATGAAACACAGATAGTACATCGGATTTAAATACAAAAGGCACAATGCCGACTTAAGTACAAGAACACTGACTCATCCTACTGTCCATGTTTTGAACCATTGCTGTGACACTAGTTATAGATTCCGATGCTTCACTTCGGGTTTACTGTATCCCTCTGACCTTCTTATTGACGAAGAAACACCGAAATTCTATCGGAATTAATACAAAAGGAACAATGCCGACAAAGGATAAGAAGACTGACTCTTCTTACTGTCTATGTTTTGAACCATTCCTGTGACACTAGTTATAGATTCCGATGCTCCACTTCAGGTTTACAGTATCCCTTGGACCTTCGTATTGACGATGAAACTCAGAGATTGCATCGGAATTAAATTTAAAAGGTACAATGCCGACTTAAGTACATGAAGACTGACTCTTCTTACTGTCTATGTTTTGAACCATTCCTGTGACACTAGTTATAGATTCCGATGCTTCACTTCAGGTGTACGGCATCCCTTGGACCTTGTTATTGACAATGAAACACGGAAATTGCATCGGAATTAAATAGAAAAGGCACAATGCCGACTTAAGTACAAGAAGACCGACTCTTCTTACTGCCTATGTTTTGAACCATTCCTGTGACACTAGTTGTAGATTCCGATGCTTCACTTCAGGTTTACTGTATCCCTCTAACCTTCTTATTGAAGATGAAACACAGATATTGCATCGGAGTTAAATACAAAAGGCACATAGCCGACTCAAGTACAAGAAGACTGACTCTTCCTACTGTCTATGCTTTGAACCATTCCTGTGACAATAGTTATAGATTCCGATGCTTCACTTCAGGTTTACTGTATCCGTCTGACCTTCTTATTCACGATGAAACACAGAAATTGCATCGGAATTAAATAGAAAAGGCACATGCTGACTTCAGTACAAGAAGACTGACTCATCTTACTGTCTATGTTTTGAACCATTCCTGTGACACTAGTTATAGATTCCGATGCTTCACTTCAGGTGTACGGCATCCCTTGGACCTTGTTATTGTCAATGAAACACGGAAATTGCATCGGAATTAAATACAAAAGGCACAATGCCGATTTAAGTACAAGTAAACTGACTCTTGTTACTGTCTATGCTTTGAACCATTCCTGTGACACTAGTTATAGATTCTGATGCTTCACATCAGGTTTAATGTGTCCCTCTGACCTTCTTATTGACGACGAACACAGAAATTGCATCGGAATTAAATACAAAAGGCACAATGCAGACTTAAGTACAAGAAGACTGACTCTTCCTACTGACTATGTTTTTAACCATTCCTGTGACACTAGTTATAGATTCCGATGCTTGACTTCAGGTTTACTGTATCCCTCTGACCTTCTTATTAACGATGAAGCACAGTAATTGCATCGGAATTCAATATAAAGGCACAATGCCGATTTAAGTACAAGAAGACTGACTCCTATTACTGACTATGTTTTGAACCATTCCTGTGACACTAGTTATTGATTGCGATGCTTCACTTCAGGTTTACTGTATCCCTCTGACCTTCTGATTGACGATGATACACAGAAATTGCATCGGAATTAATTACAAAAGGCACAATGCCGTTTTAGGTACAAGGAGACTGACTCCTCTTACTGTCTATGTTTGATGCATTCCTGTGACACTAGTTATAGATTTTGATGCTTCACTTAAGGTTTACTGTGTCCCTATGACCTTCATATTGGCGATGAAGAACAGAAATTGCATCGGAATTCAATAAAAAGGCACAATGCCGACTTAAGTACAAGAAGACTGACTCATCTTACTGACTATGTTTTGAACCAATCCTGTGACACTAGTTATGGATTCCGATGCTTCACTTCAGGTTTACTGTATCCCTCTGACCTTCTTATTGACTATGGAACACAGAAATTGCATCGGAAATAAATACAAAAGGCACAATGCCGACTTAAGTACAAGAAGACTGACTCTTCCTACTCTCTATGTTTTGAACCATTCCAGTGACAATAGATATAGATTCCGATGCTTCACTTCAGGTTTACTGTATCCCTCTGACCTTCTTATTGACGATGAAACACAGAAATTGCATCGGAATTAAATACAAAAGGCACAATGCCGACTTAAGTACAAGAAGACGGACTCTTATTGCTGTCTGTGATTTGAACCATTCCTGTGACACTAGTTATAGATTCCGATGCATCACTTCATGTGTACTGTATCCCCCTGACCTTCTTATTGACGATGAAACATAGAAATTGCGTCGGAATTAAATACAAAAGGCACAATGCCGACTTAAGTACAAGTAGAATGACTCTTCTTACTGTCTATATTTTGAACCATTCCTGTGACACTAGTTATAGATTCTGATGCTTCACTTCAGGTTTACTGTGCCCTCTGACCTTCTTATTGACGACGAAACACAGAAATTGCATCGGAATTAAATACAAAAGGCACAATGCCGACTTAAGAACAAGAAGAGTGACTCTTCTTACTGACTATGTTTTGAACCATTCCCGTGACACTAGTGATAGATTCCGATGCTTCACTTCAGGTGTACTGCATCCCTTGGACCTTGTTTTTGTCAATGAAACACGGAAATTGCATCGGAATTAAATAGAAAAGGCACAATGCCGACTTAAGTACAAGAAGACTGACTCTTCTTACTGCCTATGTTTTGAACCATTCCTGTGACACTAGTTATAGTTTCCGATGCTTCACTTCAGGTTTACTGTATCCTTTGGTCCTTCTTATTGACGATGAAGCACAGAAATAGCGTCGGAATTCAATAAAAAGGCACAATGCCGACTTAAGTACAAGAAGACTGACTCTTCCTACTCTCTATGCTTTGAACCATTCCTGTGACACTAGATATAGATTCCGATGCTTCACTTCAGGTTTACTGTATCCCTCTGACCTTCTTATTGACGATGAAACACAGAAATTGCATCGGAATTAAATAGAAAAGGCACAATGCCGACTTCAGTACAAGAGGACCGACTCTTCTTACTGTCTATGATTTGAACCATTCCTGTGACACTAGTTATAGTTTCCGATGCTTCACTTCAGGTTTACTGTATCCTTTGGACCTTCTTATTGACTACGAAACACAGAAATTGCATCGGAATTAAATAGAAAAGGCACAATGCCGACTTGAGTACAAGAAGACTGACCCTTCCTGTTGTCTATGTTTTGAATCATTCCTGTGACACTAGTTATAGATTCCGATGCTTCATTTCAGGTTTACTGTATCCCTCTGACCTTATAGACGATGAAACACAGAAATTGCATCGGAATTAAATAGAAAAGGCACAATGCCGACTTAAGAACAAGTAGATTGACTCTTCTTACTGTCTATGGTTTGAACCATTCCTGTGACACTAGTTATAGATTTTGATGCTTCAAATCAGGTTTACTGGGTCCCTCTGACCTTCTTATTGATGACGAAACACAGAAATTGTATCGGAATTAAATACAAAAATCACAATGCCGACTTAGGTACAAGAAGACTGACCCTCCCTATTGCCTATGTTTTGAACCACTCCTGTGACACTAGTTATAGATTCCGATGCTTCACTTCAGGTTTACAGTATCCCTTGGACCTTCTTATTGACGATGAAACCCAGAGATTGCATAGGAATTAAATATAAAAGGCACAATGCCGACTTAAGTACAAGAAGACTGACTCTTCTTACTATCTATGTTTTGAACCATTCCTGTGACACTAGTTATAGATTCCGATGCTTCACTTCAGGTGTACTGCATCCCTTGGACCCTGTTATTGTCAATGAAACACGGAAATTGCATCGGAATTAAATAGAAAAGGCACAATGCAGACTTAAGTACAAGAAGACTGACTCTTCTTACTGCCTATGTTTTGAACCATTGCTGTGACACTAATTATAGATTCCGATGCTTCACTTCAGGTTTACTATATCCCTCTGACCCTCTTATTGACGATGAAACACAGAAATTGCATCGGAGTTAAATACAAAAGGCACATAGCCGACTCAAGTACAAGAAGACTGACTCCTCCTACTGTCTATGTTTTGAACCATTGCTGTGACACTAGTTATAGATTCCGATGCTTCACTTCAGGTTTACTGTATCCCTCTGACCTTCGTATTGACGATGAAACACAGAAATTGCATCGGAATTAAATAAAAAAGGCACAATGCTGACTTAAGTACAAGAAGACTGACCCATCTTAATGTCTATGATTTGAACCATTCCTGTGACACTAGTTATAGATTCCGATGCTTCACTTCAGGTGTACTGTATCCCTTGTACTTTCTTATTGACGATGAAACACAGAAATTGCATCGGAATTAAATACAAAAGGCACAATGCCGATTTAAGTACAAGAAGACTGATTCTACTTACTGACTATGTTTTGAACCATTCCTGTGACACTAGTTATTGATTGCGATGCTTCACTTCAGGTTTACTGTATCCCTCTGACCTTCTGACTGACGGTGAAACACAGAAATTGCATCGGAATTAATTACAAAATGCACAATGCCAATTTAGGTATAAGAAGACTGACTCCTCTTACTCTCTATGTTTTGAATCATTCCTGTGACACTAGTTATAGGTTCTGATGCTTCACTTAAGGTTTACTATGTCCCTCTGACCTTCTTATTGACGATGAAGCACAGAAATTGCATCGGAATTCAATATAAAGGCACAATGCCGACTTAAGTACAAGAAGACTGACTCATCTTACTGACTATGTTTTGAACCATTCCTGTGACACTAGATATAGATTCCGATGCTTCACTTCAGGTTTACTGTATCCCTCTGACCTTCTTATTGACGATGAAACACAGAAATTGCATCGGAATTAAATACAAAAGGCACAATGCCGACTTAAGTACAAGAAGACGGAGTCTTATTACTGTCTATGATTTGAACTATTCCTGTGACACTAGTTATAGATTCCGATGCTTGACTTTAGGTTTACTGTATCCCTTGGACCTTCGTATTGACGATGAAACACAGAAATTGCATCGGAATTAAATACAATAGGCACAATGCCGACTTATGTACAAAAGACTTACTCATCTTACTGTCTATGATTTGAACCATTCCTGTGACACTAGTTATAGATTCCGATGCTCCACTTCGGGTTTACTGTATCCCTCTGACCTTCTTATTGACGATTAAACACAAAAATTGCATCGGAATTAAATAGAAGAGGCACAATGCCAACTTCAGTACAAGAGGACCGACTCTTCTTACTGTCTATGTTTTGAATCATTCCTGTGACACTAGTTATAGATTCCGATGCTTCACTTCAGGTTTACTGTATCCCTTGACCTTCTTATTGACTACGAAAAACAGAAATTATATCGGAATTAAATAGAAAAGGCACAATGCAGACTTGAGTTCAAGAAGACTGACCCTTCCTGTTGTCTTTGTTTTGAATCATTCCTGTGACACTAGTTATAGATTCCGATGCTTCATTTCAGGTTTACTGTATCCCTCTGACCATCTCATAGACGATGAAACACAGAAATTGCATCGGAATTAAATTGAAAAGGAACAATGCCAACTTAAGTACAAGAAGACTGACTCTTCCCACTGTCCATGTTTTGAACCATTCCTGTGACACTAGTTATAGATTCCGATGCTTCACTTCAGGTTTACTGTATCCCTCTGACCTTCTTATTGACGATGAAACACAGAAATTGCATCGGAATTAAATACAAAAGGCACATTGCCGACTCAAGTAAAAGATGACTGACTGTTCCTACTGTCTATGATTTGAATCAATTCCTGTGACACTAGTTATAGATTCCGATGCTTAACTTCAGGTTTACTGTATCCCTCTGACCTTCTTATTGACGATGAAACACAGATAGTGCATCGGATTTAAATACAAAAGGCAGAATGCCGACTTAAGTACAAGAACACTGACTCATCCTACTGTCCATGTTTTGAACCATTGCTGTGACACTACTTATTGATTCCGATGCTTCACTTCGGGTTTACTGTATCCCTCTGACCTTCTTATTGACGAAGAAACACCGAAATTGCATCGGAATTAAATACAAAAGTCACAATGCCGACTTAAGTATAAGAAGACTGACTCTTCTTACTGTCTATGTTTTGAACCATTCCTGTGACACTAGTTATAGATTCCGATGCTCCACTTCAGGTTTACAGTATCCCTTGGACCTTCGTATTGACGATGAAACACAGAGATTGCATCTGAATTAAATATAAAAGGCACAATGCCGACTTAAGTACATGTAGACTGACTCTTCTTACTGTCTATGTTTTGAACCATTCCTGTGACACTAGTTATAGATTCCGATGCTTCACTTCAGGTTTACTGTATCCCTCTGACCTTCTTATTGAAGATGAAACAAAGATATTGCATCGGAGTTAAATACAAAAGGCACATAGCCGACACAAGTACAAGAAGACTGACTCTTCCTACTGTCTATGTTTTGAACCATTCCTGTGACAATAGATATTGATTCCGATGCTTCACTTCAGGTTTACTGTATCCCTCTGACCTTCTTATTGACGATGAAACACAGAAATTGCATCGGAGTTAAATAGAAAAGGCACAATGCTGACTTCAGTACACGAAGACTGACTCATCTTACTGTCTATGTTTTGAACCATTCCTATGACACTAGTTATAGATTCCGATGCTTCACTTCAGGTGTACGGCATCCCTTGGACCTTGTTATTGTCAATGAAACTCAGAAATTGCATCGGAATTAAATACGAAAGGCACAATGCCGACTTAAGTACAAGTAAACTGACTCTTCTTACTGTCTATGCTTTGAACCATTCCTGTGACACTAGTTATAGATTTTGATGCTTCACATCAGGTTTACTGTGTCCCTCTGACCTTCTTATTGACGACGAACACAGAAATTACATCGGAATTAAATACAAAAGGCACAATGCAGACTTAAGTACAAGAAGACTGACTCTTCCTACTGACTATGATTTGAACCATTCCTGTGACACTAGTTATAGATTCCGATGCTTGACTTCAGGTTTTCTGTATCCCTCTGACCTTCTTATTAACGATGAAGCACAGTAATTGCATCGGAATTCAAAATAAAGGCACAATGCCGATTTAAGTACAAGAAAACTGACTCCTCTTACTGACTATGTTTTGAACCATTCCTGTGACACTAGTTATTGATTGCGATGCTTCACTTCAGGTTTACTGTATCCCTCTGACCTTCTGATTGACGATGAAACACAGAAATTGCATCGGAATTAATTACAAAAGGCACAATGCCGATTTAGGTACAAGAAGACTGACTCCTCTTACTGTCTATGTTTGAACCATTCCTGTAACACTAGTTATAGATTTTGATGCTTCACTTAAGGTTTACTGTGTCCCTCTGACCTTCATATTGGCGATGAAGCACAGAAATTGCATCGGAATTCAATAAAAAGGCACAATGCCGACTTAAGTACAGAAAGACTGACTCATCTTACTGACTATGTTTTGAACCATTCCTGTGACACTAGTTATGGATTCTGATGCTTCACTTCAGGTTTACTGTGCCCTCTGACCTTCTTATTGACGACGAAACACAGAAATTGCATCGGAATTAAATACAAAAGGCACAATGCCGACTTAAGTACAAGAAGACGGACTCTTATTACTGTCTATGATTTGAACCATTCCTGTAACACTACTTAGAGATTCTGATGCTTCACTTCAGGTGTACTGTATCCCCCTGACCTTCTTATTGACGATGAAACATAGAAATTGCGTCGGAATTAAATACAAAAGGCACAATGCCGACTTAAGTACAAGCAGAATGACTCTTCTTACTGTCTATATTTTGAACCATTCCTGTGACACTAGTTATAGATTCTGATGCTTCACTTCAGGTTTACTGTGCCCTCTGACCTTCTTATTGACGACGAAACACAGAAATTGCATCGGAATTAAATACAAAAGGCACAATGCCGACTTAAGAACAAGAAGAGTGACTCTTCTTACTGACTATGTTTTGAACCATTCCTGTGACACTAGTGATAGATTCCGATGCTTCACTTCAGGTGTACTGCATCCCTTGGACCTTGTTTTTGTCAATGAAACACGGAATTGCATCGGAATTAAATAGAAAAGGCACAATGCCGACTTAAGTACAAGAAGACTGACTCTTCTTACTGCCTATGTTTTGAACCATTCCTGTGACACTAACTATGGATTCCGATGCTTCATTTCAGGTTTACTGTATCCCTCTGACCTTATAGACGATGAAACACAGAAATTGCATCGGAATGAAATAGAAAAGGCACAATGCCGACTTAAGTACAAGAAGACTGACTCTTCCTACTATCTATGCTTTGAACCATTGCTGTGACACTAGATATAGATTCCGATGCTTCACTTCGGGTTTACTGTATACCTCGGACCTTCTTATTGACGATGAAACACAGAAATTGCATCGGAATTAGATAGAAAAGGCACAATGCCGACTTCAGTACAAGAGGACCGACTCTTCTTGCTGTCTATGTTTTGAACCATTCCTGTGACACTAGTTATAGTTTCTGATGCTTCACTTCAGGTTTACTGTATCCTTTGGACCTTCATATTGACTACGAAACACAGAAATTGCATCGAAATTAAATAGAAAAGGCACAATGCCGACTTGAGTACAAGAAGACTGACCCATCCTGTTGTCTATGTTTTGAATCATTCCTGTGACACTAACTATGGATTCCGATGCTTCATTTCAGGTTTACTGTATCCCTCTGACCTTATAGACGATGAAACACAGAAATTGCATCGGAATGAAATAGAAAAGGCACAATGCCGACTTAAGTACAAGAAGACTGACTCTTCCTACTCTCTATGCTTTGAACCATTCCTGTGACACTAGATATAGATTCCGATGCTTCACTTCAGGTTTACTGTGTCCCTCTGACCTTCTTATTGACGATGAAACACAGAAATTGCATCGGAATTAAATACAAAAGGCACAATGATGTCTTAAGTACAAGAAGACGGAGTCTTATTACTGTCTATGATTTGAACCATTCCTGTGACACTAGTTATAGATTCCGATGCTTCACTTCAGGTTTACTTTATCCCTTGGACCTTCTTATTGACGACGAAACACAGAAATTGCATCGGAATTAAATAGAAAAGGCGCAATGCCGACTTGAGTACAAGAAGACTGACCTCCCAATTGCCTATGTTTTGAACCATTCCTGTGACACTAGTTATAGAATCCGATGCTTCACTTCAGGTTTACTGTATCCCTCTGACCTTCTTATTGACGATGAAACACAGAAGTTGCATCGGAATTAAATAGAAAAGGCACAATGCCGACATAAGTACAAGAAGAATGACTCTTCCTACTGTCTATGTTTGAACCATTCCTGTGACACTAGTTATAGATTCCGATGCTTCACTTCAGGTTTACACTATCCCTCTGCCCTTCTTATTGACGATGAAACACAGAAATTGCGTCGCAGTTAAATACAAAAGGCACATTGCCGACTCAAGTACAAGAAGACTGACTCTTCCTACTGTCTATGTTTTGAACCATTCCTGTGAAACTAGTTATAGATTCCGATGCTTCACTTCACGTTTACTGTATCCCTCTGACCTTCTTATTGACGATGAAACACAGAAATTGCATCGGAATTAAATAGAAAAGGCACAATGCTGACTTAAGTACAAGAAGACTGACTCATCTTAATGTCTATGATTTGAACCATTCCTGTGACACTAGTTACAGATTCCGATGCTTCACTTCAGGTGTACTGTATCCCTTGGACTTTCTTATTGACGATGAAACACAGAATTTGCATCGGAATTAAATACAAAAGGCACAATGCCGACTTAAGTACAAGTAGACTGACTCTTCTTACTGTCTATGCTTTGAACCATTCCTGTGACACTAGTTATAGATTTTGATGCTTCAAATCAGGTTTACTGTGTCCCTCTGACCTTCTTATTGACGACGAAACACAGAAATGGCATCGGAATTAAATACGAAAGGCACAATGCCGATTTAAGTACAAGAAGACTGACTCTTCTTACTGACTATGTTTTGAACCATTCCTGTGACACTAGTTATTGATTGCGATGCTTCACTTCAGGTTTACTGTATCCCTCTGACATTCTGACAGACGATGAAACACAGAAATTGCATCGGAATTAATTACAAAATGCACAATGCCAATTTAGGTACAAGAAGACTGACTCCTCTTACTGTCTATGTTTTGAATCATTCCTGTGACACTAGTTATAGGTTTTGATGCTTCACGTAAGGTTTACTATGACCCTCTGACCTTCTTATTGACGATGAAGCACAGAAATTGCATCGGAATTCAATAAAAAGGCACAATGCCGACTTAAGTACAAGAAGACTGACTCATCTTACTGACTATGTTTTGAACCATTCCTGTGACACTAGTTATAGATTCCGATGCTTCACTTCGGGTTTACTGTATCCCTCTGACCTTCTTATTGACGATTAAACACAGAAATTGCATCGGAATTAAATAAAAGAGGCACAATGCCGACTTCAGTACAAGAGGACCGACTCTTCTTACTGTCTATGTTTTGAATCATTCCTGTGACACTAGTTATAGATTCCGATGCTTCACATCAGGTTTACTGTATCACTTGACCTTCTTATTGACTACGAAACACAGAAATTGCATCGGAATTAAATAGAATAGGCACAATGCAGACTTGAATACAAGAAGACTGACCCTTCCTGTTGTCTATGTTTTGAATCATTCCTGTGACACTAGTTATAGATTCCGATGCTTCATTTCAGGTTTACAGTATCCCTTTGACCTTCTTATAGACGATGAAACACAGAAATTGCATCGGAATTAAATTGAAAAGGAACAATGCCTACTTCAGTACAAGAAGACTGACTCTTCCTACTGTCCATGTTTTGAACCATTCCTGTGACACTAGTTATAGATTCCGATGCTTCACTTCAGGTTTACTGTATCCCTCTGACCTTCGTATTGACGATGAAACATAGAAATTGCATCGGAATGAAATACAAAAGGCACATTGCCGACTCAAGTAAAAGATGACTGACTGTTCCTACTGTCTATGATTTGAATCAATTCCTGTGACACTAGTTATAGATTCCGATGCTTAACTTCAGGTTTATGGTATCCCTCTGACCTTCTTATTGACGATGAAACACAGATAGTGCATCGGATTTAAATACAAAAGGCACAATGCCGACTTAAGTACAAGAACTCTGACTCATCCTACTGTCCATGTTTTGAACCATTGCTGTGACACTAATTATAGATTCCGATGCTTCACTTCGGGTTTACTGTATCCCTCTGACCCTCTTATTGACGAAGATACACCGAAATTGCATCGGAATTAAATACAAAAGGCACAATGCCGACTTCAGTATAAGAAGACTGACTCATCTTACTGACTATGTTTTGAACCATTCCTGTGACACTAGTTATGAATTCCGATGCTTCACTTCAGGTTTACTGTATCCCTCTGACCTTCTTATTGACGATGAAACACAGATATTGCATCGGAATTAAATACAAAAGGCACAATGCCGACTTAAGTACAAGAAGACTGACTCTTCTTACTGCCTATGTTTTGAACCATTCCTGTGACACTAACTATGGATTCCGATGCTTCATTTCAGGTTTACTGTATCCCTCTGACCTTATAGACGATAAAACACAGAAATTGCATCGGAATGAAATAGAAAAGGCACAATGCCGACTTAAGTACAAGAAGACTGACTCTTCCTACTATCTATGCTTTGAACCATTGCTGTGACACTAGATATAGATTCCGATGCTTCACTTCGGGTTTACTGTATACCTCGGACCTTCTTATTGACGATGAAACACAGAAATTGCATCGGAATTAGATAGAAAAGGCACAATGCCGACTTCAGTACAAGAGGACCGACTCTTCTTGCTGTCTATGTTTTGAACCATTCCTGTGACACTAGTTATAGTTTCTGATGCTTCACTTCAGGTTTACTGTATCCTTTGGACCTTCATATTGACTACGAAACACAGAAATTGCATCGAAATTAAATAGAAAAGGCACAATGCCGACTTGAGTACAAGAAGACTGACCCATCCTGTTGTCTATGTTTTGAATCATTCCTGTGACACTAACTATGGATTCCGATGCTTCATTTCAGGTTTACTGTATCCCTCTGACCTTATAGACGATGAAACACAGAAATTGCATCGGAATGAAATAGAAAAGGCACAATGCCGACTTAAGTACAAGAAGACTGACTCTTCCTACTCTCTATGCTTTGAACCATTCCTGTGACACTAGATATAGATTCCGATGCTTCACTTCAGGTTTACTGTGTCCCTCTGACCTTCTTATTGACGATGAAACACAGAAATTGCATCGGAATTAAATACAAAAGGCACAATGATGTCTTAAGTACAAGAAGACGGAGTCTTATTACTGTCTATGATTTGAACCATTCCTGTGACACTAGTTATAGATTCCGATGCTTCACTTCAGGTTTACTTTATCCCTTGGACCTTCTTATTGACGACGAAACACAGAAATTGCATCGGAATTAAATAGAAAAGGCGCAATGCCGACTTGAGTACAAGAAGACTGACCTCCCAATTGCCTATGTTTTGAACCATTCCTGTGACACTAGTTATAGAATCCGATGCTTCACTTCAGGTTTACTGTATCCCTCTGACCTTCTTATTGACGATGAAACACAGAAGTTGCATCGGAATTAAATAGAAAAGGCACAATGCCGACATAAGTACAAGAAGAATGACTCTTCCTACTGTCTATGTTTGAACCATTCCTGTGACACTAGTTATAGATTCCGATGCTTCACTTCAGGTTTACACTATCCCTCTGCCCTTCTTATTGACGATGAAACACAGAAATTGCGTCGCAGTTAAATACAAAAGGCACATTGCCGACTCAAGTACAAGAAGACTGACTCTTCCTACTGTCTATGTTTTGAACCATTCCTGTGAAACTAGTTATAGATTCCGATGCTTCACTTCACGTTTACTGTATCCCTCTGACCTTCTTATTGACGATGAAACACAGAAATTGCATCGGAATTAAATAGAAAAGGCACAATGCTGACTTAAGTACAAGAAGACTGACTCATCTTAATGTCTATGATTTGAACCATTCCTGTGACACTAGTTACAGATTCCGATGCTTCACTTCAGGTGTACTGTATCCCTTGGACTTTCTTATTGACGATGAAACACAGAATTTGCATCGGAATTAAATACAAAAGGCACAATGCCGACTTAAGTACAAGTAGACTGACTCTTCTTACTGTCTATGCTTTGAACCATTCCTGTGACACTAGTTATAGATTTTGATGCTTCAAATCAGGTTTACTGTGTCCCTCTGACCTTCTTATTGACGACGAAACACAGAAATGGCATCGGAATTAAATACGAAAGGCACAATGCCGATTTAAGTACAAGAAGACTGACTCTTCTTACTGACTATGTTTTGAACCATTCCTGTGACACTAGTTATTGATTGCGATGCTTCACTTCAGGTTTACTGTATCCCTCTGACATTCTGACAGACGATGAAACACAGAAATTGCATCGGAATTAATTACAAAATGCACAATGCCAATTTAGGTACAAGAAGACTGACTCCTCTTACTGTCTATGTTTTGAATCATTCCTGTGACACTAGTTATAGGTTTTGATGCTTCACGTAAGGTTTACTATGACCCTCTGACCTTCTTATTGACGATGAAGCACAGAAATTGCATCGGAATTCAATAAAAAGGCACAATGCCGACTTAAGTACAAGAAGACTGACTCATCTTACTGACTATGTTTTGAACCATTCCTGTGACACTAGTTATAGATTCCGATGCTTCACTTCGGGTTTACTGTATCCCTCTGACCTTCTTATTGACGATTAAACACAGAAATTGCATCGGAATTAAATAAAAGAGGCACAATGCCGACTTCAGTACAAGAGGACCGACTCTTCTTACTGTCTATGTTTTGAATCATTCCTGTGACACTAGTTATAGATTCCGATGCTTCACATCAGGTTTACTGTATCACTTGACCTTCTTATTGACTACGAAACACAGAAATTGCATCGGAATTAAATAGAATAGGCACAATGCAGACTTGAATACAAGAAGACTGACCCTTCCTGTTCTCTATGTTTTGAATCATTCCTGTGACACTAGTTATAGATTCCGATGCTTCATTTCAGGTTTACAGTATCCCTTTGACCTTCTTATAGACGATGAAACACAGAAATTGCATCGGAATTAAATTGAAAAGGAACAATGCCTACTTCAGTACAAGAAGACTGACTCTTCCTACTGTCCATGTTTTGAACCATTCCTGTGACACTAGTTATAGATTCCGATGCTTCACTTCAGGTTTACTGTATCCCTCTGACCTTCGTATTGACGATGAAACATAGAAATTGCATCGGAATGAAATACAAAAGGCACATTGCCGACTCAAGTAAAAGATGACTGACTGTTCCTACTGTCTATGATTTGAATCAATTCCTGTGACACTAGTTATAGATTCCGATGCTTAACTTCAGGTTTATGGTATCCCTCTGACCTTCTTATTGACGATGAAACACAGATAGTGCATCGGATTTAAATACAAAAGGCACAATGCCGACTTAAGTACAAGAACTCTGACTCATCCTACTGTCCATGTTTTGAACCATTGCTGTGACACTAATTATAGATTCCGATGCTTCACTTCGGGTTTACTGTATCCCTCTGACCCTCTTATTGACGAAGATACACCGAAATTGCATCGGAATTAAATACAAAAGGCACAATGCCGACTTCAGTATAAGAAGACTGACTCATCTTACTGACTATGTTTTGAACCATTCCTGTGACACTAGTTATGAATTCCGATGCTTCACTTCAGGTTTACTGTATCCCTCTGACCTTCTTATTGACGATGAAACACAGATATTGCATCGGAATTAAATACAAAAGGCACAATGCCGACTTAAGTACAAGAAGACGGACTCTTATTACTGTCTATGATTTGAACCATTCCTGTGACACTAGTTATAGATTCCGATGCTTCACTTCATGTTTACTGTATCCCTTGGACCTTCTTATTGACGATGAAACACAGAAATTGCATCGGAATTAAATACAAAATGCACAATGCCGACTTATGTACAAAAGATTGAATCATCTATCTGTCTATGTTTTTAACCATTCCTGTGACACTAGTTATAGATTGCGATGCTTCACTTCAGGTGTACTGCATCCCTTGGACTTTCTTATTGACGATGAAACACAGAATCTGCATCGGAATTAAATACAAAAGGCACAATGCCGACTTAAGTACAAGTAGACTGACTCTTCTTACTGTCTATGCTTTGAACCATTCCTGTGACACTAGTTATAGATTTTGATGCTTCACATCAGGTTTACTGTGTCCCTCTGACCTTCTTATTGACAACGAAACACAGAAATTGCATCGGAATTAAATAGAAAAGGCACAATGCAGACTTAAGTACAAGAAGACTGACTCATCTCACTGTCTATGATTTGAACCATTCCTGTGACACTAGTTATAGATTCTGATGCTTCACTTCAGGTTTACTGTGCCCTCTGACCTTCTTATTGACGACGATAAACAGAAATTGCATCGGAATTAAATAGAAGAGGCACAATGCAGACTTCAGTACAAGAAGACTGACTCTTCCTACTGTCTATGTTTGAACCATTCCTGTGACACTAGTTATAGATTCCTATGCTTCACTTATGTTTTAGTGTATCCCTCTGACCTTCTTATTGACGATGAAACACAGAAATTGCATCGGAATTAAATACAAAGTGCACAATGCAGACTCAAGTACAAGAAGACTGACTCATCCTACTGTCTATGATTTGAACCATTCCTGTGACACTAGTTATAGATTCCAATGCTTCACTTCAGGTTTACTGTATCCCTCTGACCTTCTTATTGACGAAGAAACACAGAAGTTGCATCGGAATTAAATAGAAAAGGCACAATGCCAACTTAAGTACAAGAAGAGTGACTCTTCCTACTGTCTATGTTTGAACCATTCCTGTGACACTAGTTATAGATTCCGATGCTTCACTTATGTTTTAGTGTATCCCTCTGACCTTCTTATTGACGATGATACACAGAAATTGCATCGGAATTAAATACAAAGTGCTCAATGCAGACTCAAGTACAAGAAGACTGACTCATCCTACGGTCTATGATTTGAACCATTCCTGTGACACAAGTTATAGATTCCAATGCTTCACTTCAGGTGTACTGTATCCCCCTGACCTTCTTATTGACGATGAAACATAGAAATTGCGTCGGAATTAAATACAAAAGGCACAATGCCGACGTAAGTACAAGTAGAATGACTCTTCTTACTGTCTATATATTAAACCATTCCTGTGACACTAGTTATAGATTCTAATGCTTCACTTCAGGTTTACTGTGCCCTCTGACCTTCTTATTGACGACGAAACACAGAAATTGCATCGGAATTAAATACAAAAGGCACAATGCCGACTTAAGAACAAGAAGAGTGACTCTTCTTACTGACTATGTTTTGAACCATTCCTGTGACACTAGTGATAGATTCCGATGCTTCACTTCAGGTGTACGGCATCCCTTGGACCTTGTTTTTGTCAATGAAACACGGAAATTGCATCGGAATTAAATAGAAAAGGCACAATGCAGACTTAAGTACAAGGAAACTGACTCTTCTTACTGTCTATGCTTTGAACCATTCCTGTGACACTAGTTATAGATTTTGATGCTTCACATCAGGTTTACTGTGTCCCTCTGACCTTCTTATTGACGACGAACACAGAAATTGTATCGGAATTAAATACAAAAGGCACAATGCAGACTTAAGTACAAGTAGACTGACTCTTCCTACTGACTATGTTTTGAACCATTCCTGTGACACTAGTTATAGATTCCGATGCTTGACTTCAGGTTTACTGTATCCCTCTGACCTTCTTATTAACGATGAAGCACAGTAATTGCATCGGAATTCAATATAAAGGCACAATGCCGATTTAAGTACAAGAAGACTGACTCCTCTTACTGACTATGTTTTGAACCATTCGTGTGACACTAGTTATTGATTGCGATGCTTCACTTCAGGTTTACTGTATCCCTCTGACCTTCTGATTGACGATGAAACACAGAAATTGCATCGGAATTAGATACAAAAGGCACAATGCCGACTTAAGTACAAGAAGACGGACTCTTATTACTGTCTATGATTTGAACCATTCCTGTGACACTAGTTATAGATTCCGATGCTTCTCTTCCGGTTTACTGTATCCCTTGGACCTTCTTATTGACGATGAAACACAGAAATTGCATCGGAATTAAATACAAAAGGCACACTGCCGACTTAAGTACAAAAGACTGACTCATCTTACTGTCTATGTTTTGAACCATTTGTGTGACACTAGTTATTGATTCCGATGCTTCACTTCAGGTTTACTGTATCCCTCCGACCTTCTTATTGACGATGAAACATAGAAATTGCATCGGAATTAAATAGAAGAGGCACAATGCAGACTTCAGTACAAGAAGACTGACTCTTCCTACTGTCAATGTTTTGAACCGTTCCTGTGACACTAGTTATAGGTTCCGATGCTTCACCTCAGGTTTACTGTATCCCTCTGACCTTCTTATTGACGATGAAACACAGAAGTTGCATCGGAATTAAATAGAACAGGCACAATGCCGACTTAAGTACAAGAAGAGTGACTCTTCCTACTGTCTATGTTTGAACCATTCCTGTGACACTAGTTATAGATTCCGATGCTTCACTTCAGGTTTAGTGTATACCTCTGACCTTCTTATTGACGATGAAACACAGAAATTGCATCGGAATTAAATACAAAATGCACAATGCAGACTCAAGTACAAGAAGACTGACTCATCCTACTGTCTATGATTTGAACCATTCCTGTGACACAAGTTATAGATTCCGATGCTTCACTTCAGGTGTACTGTATCCCTCTGACCTTCTTATTGACGATGAAACATAGAAATTCCATCGGAATTAAATACAAAAGGCACAATGCCGTTTTAAGTACAAGTAGACTGACTCTTCTTACTGTCTATGCTTTGAACCATTCCTGTGACACTAGTTATAGATTTTGATGCTTCACATCAGGTTTACTGTGTCCCTCTGACCTTCTTATTGACGACGAAACACAGAAATTGCATCGGAATTAAATAGAAAAGGCACAATGCAGACTTAAGTACAAGAAGACTGACTCAACTTACTGTCTATGATTTGAACCATTCCTGTGACACTAGTTATAGATTCTGATGCTTCACTTCAGGTTTACTGTGCCCTCTGACCTTCTTATTGACGACGAAACACAGAAATTGCATCGGAATTAAATACAAAAGGCACAATGCCGACTTAAGAACAAGAAGAGTGACTCTTTTTACTGACTATGTTTTGAACCATTCCTGTGACACTAGTTACAGATTCCGATGCTTCACTTCAAATTTACTGTATCCCTCTGACCGTCTTATTGACGATGAAGCACAGTAATTGCATCGGAATTCAATATAAATTCACAATGACGATTTAAGTACAAGAAGACTGACTCTTCTTACTGACTATGTTTTGAACCATTCCTGTGACACTAGATTTAGATTCCGATGCTTCACTTCAGGTTTACTGTATCCCTCTGACCTTCTTATTGACGATGAAACACAGAAATTGCATCGGAATTAAATACAAAAGGCACAATGCCGACTTATGTACAAAAGGTTGACTCATCTTACTGTCTATGTTTTGAACCATTCCTGTGACACTAGTTATAGATTCCGATGCTTCATTTCAGGTTCACTGTATCCCTCCGACCTTCTTATTGACGACGAAACATAGAAATTGCATCGGAATTAAATAGAAGAGGCACAATGCAGACTTCAGTACAAGGAGACTGACTCTTCCTACTGTCTATGTTTTGAACCGTTCCTGTGACACTAGTTATAGGTTCCGATGCCTCACCTCAGGTTTACTGTATCCCTCTGACCTTCTTATTGACGATGAAACACAGAAGTTGCATCGGAATTAAATAGAAAAGGCACAATGCCGACTTAAGTACAAGAAGAGTGACTCTTCCTACTGTCTATGTTTGAACCACTCCTGTGACATTAGTTATAAATTCCGATGCTTCACTTCAGGTTTAGTGTATACCTCTGACCTTCTTATTGACGATCAAACACAGAAATTGCATCGGAATTAAATACAAAATGCACAATGCAGACTCAAGTACAAGAAGACTGACTCATCCTACTGTCTATGATTTGAACCATTCCTGTGACCCAAGTTATAGATTCCGATGCTTCACTTCAGGTGTACTGTATCCCTCTGACCTTCTTATTGTCGATGAAACATAGAAATTGCATCGGAATTAAATACAAAAGGCACAATGCCGACTTAAGTACAAGTAGAATGACACTTCTTACTGTCTATATTTTGAACCATTCCTGTGACACTAGTTATAGATTCTGATGCTTCACTTCAGGTTTACTGTGTCCCTCTGACCTTCTTATTGACGACGAAACACAGAAATTGCATCGGAATTAAATACAAAAGGCACAATGCCGACTTAAGAACAAGAAGAGTGGCTCTTCTTACTGACTATGTTTGAACCATTCCTGTGACACTAGTTATAGATCCCGATGCTTCACTTCAGATTTACTGTATCCCTTAGACCTTCTTATTGACGATGAAACACAGAAATTGCATCGGAATAAAATACAAAAGGCACAATGCCGACTTAAGTACAAGAAGACTGACTCTTCCTACTCTCTATGTTTTGAACCATTCCTGTGACACTAGATATAGATTCCGATGCTTCACTTCAGGTTTACTGTATCCCTCTGACATTCTTATTGACGATGAAACACAAATATTGCATCGGAATTAAATTCAAAAGGCACAATGCCGACTTAAGTACAAGAAGACGGCCTCTTATTACTGTCTATGCTTTGAACCATTCCTGTGACACTAGGTACAGATTCCGAAGCTTCACTTCAGGTTTACTGTATCCCTCTGACCTTCTTATTGACGATGAAACACAGAAATTGCATCGGAATTAGATACAAAAAGCACAATGCCGACTTGAGTACAAGAAGACTGACACTTCCTATTGTCTATCTTTTGAACCATTCCTGTGACACTAGTTATAGATTCCGATGCTTCACTTCAGGTTTACTGTATCCCTCTGACCGTCTTATTGACGATGAAGCACAGAAAATTAATCGGAATTCAATAAAAAGGCACAATGTTGACTTAAGTACAAGAAGACCGACTCTTCTTACTGACTATGTTTTGAACCATTCCTGTGACACTAGTTATAGATTCCGATGCTTCGCTTCAGGTTTACTGTATCCCTCTGACTTTCTTATTGACGATGAAGCACAGAAATTTCATCGGAATTCAATAAAAGGCACAATGCCGACTTAAGTACAAGAAGACTGACTCTTCTTACTGACTATGTTTTGAACCATTCCTGTGACACTAGTTATAGATTCCGATGCTTCACTTCAGGTTTACTGTATCACTCTGACCTTCTTATTGACTATGAAACACAGAAATTGCATCGGAATTAAATACAAAAGGCACAATGTTGACTTAAGTATAGGAATACTGACTCTTCCTACTCTCTATGTTTTGAACCATTCCTGTGACACTAGATATAGATTCCGATGCTTCACTTCAGGTTTACTGTAACTCTCTGATCTTCTTATTGACGATGAAACACAGAAATTGCATCGGAATTAAATACAAAAGGCACAATCCCGACTTAAGTACAAGAAGACGGACTCTTCTTACTGTCTATGTTTTGAACCATTCCTGTGACACTAGTTATAGATTCCAATGCTTCACTTCAGGTTTACTGTACCCCTTGGACCATCTTATTGACGATGAAACACAGAAATTGCATCGGAATTAAATACAAAAGGCACAATGCCGACTTATGTAGAAAAGACTGGCTCATCTTACTGTCTATGTTTTGAACCATTCCTGTGACACTAGTTATAGATTCCGATGCTTGACTTCAGGTTTACTGTATCCCTCTGACCTCCTTATTGACGACGAAACACAGAAATTGCATCGGAATTAAATAGAAGAGGCACAATGCAGACTGAAGTACAAGAAGACTGACTTTTCCTACTGTCTATGTTTTGAACCGTTCCTGTGACACTAGTTATAGTTTCCGATGCTTCACCTCAGGTTTACTGTATCTCTCTGACTTTCTTATTGACAATGAAACACAGAAATAGCATCGGAATTAGATACAAAAAGCAGATTGCTGACTTCAGTACAAGAGGACCGATTCTTCTTACTGTCTATGTTTTGAACCATTCCTGTGACACTAGATATAGATTCCGATGCTTCACATCAGTTTTACTGTATCCCTTGGACCTTCTTATTGACGACGAAACACAGAAATTGCATCAGAATTAAATAGAAAAGGCGCAATGCCGACTTGAGTACAATAAGACTGACCCTTCCTATTGACTATGTTTTGAACCATTCCTGTGACACTAGTTATAGATTCCGATGCTTCACTTCAGGTGTACTGCATCCCTTGGACCTGGTTTTTGTCAATGAAACACGGAATTTGCATCGGAATTATATAGAAAAGGCACAATGCCGACTTAAGTACAAGACGAGTGACTCTTCCTACTGTCTATGTTTGAAAAATTCCTGTGACACTAGTTATACATTCCGATGCTTCACTTATGTTTTAGTGTATCCCTGTGACCTTCTTATTGACGATGAAACACAGAAATTGCATCGGAATTAAATACAAAGTGCACAATGCAGACTCAAGTACAAGAAGACTGACTCATCCTACTGTCTATGATTTGAACCATTCCTGTGACACAAGTTATAGATTCCTATGCTTCACTTCAGGTGTACTGTATCCCCCTGACCTTCTTATTGACGATGAAACATAGAAATTGCGTCGGAATTAAATACAAAAGGCACAATGCCGACTTAAGTACAAGTAGAATGACTCTTCTTACTGTCTATATTTTGAACCATTCCTGTGACGCTAGTTATAGATTCTGAGGCTTCACTTCAGGTTTACTGTGCCCTCTGACCTTCTTATTGACGACGAAACACAGAAATTGCATCGGAATTTAATAGAAGAGGCACAATGCAGCCTTAAGTACAAGAAGACTGACTTTTCCTACTGTCTATGTTTTGAACCGTTCCTGTGACACTAGCTATAGTTTCCGATGCTTCACTTCAGGTTTAATGTATCCCTCAGTTCTTCTTATTGAAGATGAAACACAGAAATTGCATCGGAGTTATATACAAAAGGCACATAGCCGACTCAAGTACAAGAAGACTGACTCTTCCTACTGTCTATGTTTTGAACCATTCCTGTGACACTAGTTATAGAATCCGATGCTTCACTTGAGGTTTACTGTATCCCTCTGACCTTCTTATTGACGATGAAACACAGAAATAGCATCGGAATTAAATAGAAAAGGCACAATGGAGACTTAAGTACAAGAAGACTGACTCATCTTACTGTCTATGATTTGAACCATTCCTGTGACACTAGATATAGATTCCGATGCTTCACTGCAGGTGTACTGCATCCCTTGGACTTTCTTATTGACGATGAAACACAGAAATTGCATCGGAATTAAATAGAAAAGGCACAATGCAGACTTAAGTACATGAATACTGACTCATCTTACTGTCTATGATTTGAACCATTCCTGTGACACTAGTTATAGATTCTGATGCTTCACTTCAGGTTTACTGTGCCCTCTGACTTTCTTATTGACGACGAAACACAGAAATTGCATCGGAATTAAATACAAAAGGCACAATGCCGACTTAAGAACAAGAAGAGTGACTCTTCTTACTGACTATGTTTTGAACCATTCCTGTGACACTAGTTACAGATTCCGATGCTTCACTTCAGGTTTACTGTATCCCTCTGACCGTCTTATTGACGATGAAGCACAGTAATTGCATCGGAACGCAATATAAAGGCACAATGCCGATTTAAGTACAAGAAGACTGACTCTTCTTACTGACTATGTTTTGAACCATTCCTGTGACACTAGTTATAGATTCCGATGCTTCACTTCAGGTTTACTGTATCCCTCTGACCTCCTTATTGACTATGAAACACAGAAATTGCATCGGAATTAAATACAAAATGCACAATGCAGACTCAAGTACAAGAAGACTGACTCATCCTACTGTCTATGATTTGAACTATTCCTGTGACACAAGTTATAGATTCCGATGCTTCACTTCAGGTTTACTGTATCCCTCTGACCTTCTTATTGACGATGAAACACAGAAATTGCATCGGAATTAAATACAATAGGCACAATGCCGACTTAAGTACAAGAAGACGGACTCTTATTACTGTCTATGATTTGAACCATTCCTGTGACACTAGTTATAGATTCCGATGCTTCACTTCAGGTTTACGGTACCCTACGACCTTCTTATTGACGATGAAACACAGAAATTGAATCGGAATTCAATGAAAAGGCACAATGCCGACTTAAGTACAAGAGGACTGACTCTTCTTACTGCCTATGTTTTGAACCATTCCTGTGCACTAGTTATAGATTCCGATGCTTCACTTCAGATTTACTGTATCCCTTCGACCTTCTTATTGACGATGAAACACAGAAATTGCATCGGAATAAAATACAAAAGGCACAATGCCGACTTAAGTACAAGAAGACTGACTCTTCCTACTCTCTATGTTTTGAACCATTCCTGTGACACTAGATATAGATTCCGATGCTTCACTTCAGGTTTACTGTATCCCTCTGACCTTCTTATTGACGATGAAACACAAATATTGCATCGGAATTAAATACAAAAGGCACAATGCCGACTTAAGTACAAGAAGACGGTCTCTCATTACTGTCTATGCTTTGAACCATTCCTGTGACACTAGGTATAGATTCCGATGCTTCACTTCAGGTTAACTGTATCCCTCTGACCTTCTTATTGACGATGAAACACAGAAATTGCATCGGAATTAGATACAAAAAGCACAATGCCGACTTGAGTACAGAAGACTGACACTTCCTATTGTCTATGTTTTGAACCAATCCTGTGACACTAGTTATAGATCCCGATGCTTCACTTCAGGTTTACTGTATCCCTCTGACCGTCTTATTGACGATGAAGCACAGAAAATGAATCGGAATTCAATAAAAAGGCACAATGTTGACTTAAGTACAAGAAGACTGACTCTTCTTACTGACTATGTTTTGAACCATTCCTGTGACACTAGTTATAGATTCCGATGCTTCACTTCAGGTTTACTGTATCCGTCTGACTTTCTTATTGACGATGAAGCACAGAAATTACATCGGAATTCAATAAATGGCACAATGCCGACTTAAGTACAAGAAGACTGACTCTTCTTACTGACTATGTTTGAACCATTCCTGTGACACTAGTTATAGATTCCGATGCTTCACTTCAGGTTTACTGTATCACTCTGACCTTCTTATTGACTATGAAACACAGAAATTTCATCGGAATTAAATACAAAAGGCACAATGCCGACTTAAGTATAAGAATACTGACTCTTCCTACTCTCTATGTTTTGAACCATTCCTGTGACACTAGATATAGATTCCGATGCTTCACTTCAGGTTTACTGTAACCCTCTGACCTTCTTATTGACGATGAAACACAGAAATTGCATCGGAATTAAATACAAAAAGCACAATCCCGACTTAAGTACAAGAAGACGGACTCTTCTTACTGTCTATGTTTTGAACCATTCCTGTGACACTAGTTATAGATTCCGATGCTTCACTTCAGGTTTACTGTATCCCTTGGACCATCTTATTGACGATGAAACACAGAAATTGCATCGGACGTAAATACAAAAGGCACAATGCCGACTTCAGTACAAGAAGACTGACTCTTCCTACTCCCTATGTTTTGAACCATTCCTGTGACACTGGATATAGATTCCAATGCCTCACTTCAGGTTTACTGTATCCCTCTGACCTTCTTATTGACGATGAAACACAAATATTGCATCGGAATTAAATACAAAAAGCACAATGCCGACTTAAGTACAAGAAGACGGTCTCTTATTACTGTCTATGCTTTGAACCATTCCTGTGACACTAGGTATAGATTCCGATGCTTCACTTCAGGTTAACTGTATCCCTTGGACCTTCTTATTGACGACGAAACACAGAAATTGCATCGGATTTAAATAGAAAAGGCACAATGCCGATTTAAGTACAAGAAGACTGACTCTTCCTACTGTCCATGTTTGATGCATTCCTGTGACACTAGTTATAGATTCCGATATTTCACTTCAGGTTTACTGTATCCCTCTGACCTTCTTATTGACGATGAAACAATGAAAATGCATCGGAATTAAATACAAAAGGTACAATGCAGACTCAAGTACAAGATGACTGACTCTTCCTACTGTCTATGATTTGAAACATTCCTGTGACACAATTTATAGATTCCGATGCTTCACTTCAGGTGCACTGTATCCCTTGGACGTTCTTATTGACGATGAAACACAGAAATTGCATCGGAATTAAATACAAAAGGCACAATGCCGACTTAAGTACAAGTAGAATGACTCTTCTTACTGTCTATATTTTGAACCATTCCTGTGACACTAGTTATTGATTCTGATGCTTCACTTCAGGTTTACTGTGTCCCTCTGACCTTCCTATTGACGATGAAACACAGAAATTGAAACGGAATTAAATACAAAAGGCACAATGCCGACTTAAGTTCAAGAAGACTGACTCTTCTTACGGACTATGTTTTGAACCATTCCTGTGACACTAGTTATAGATTCCGTTGCTTCATTTCAGGTTTACTGTATCCCTTGGACCTTCTTATTGACGATGAAACACAGAAATTGCATCTGAATTAAATACAAAAGGCACAATGCCGACTTATGTACAAAAATCTGACTCATCTTACTGTCTATGTTTTGAACCATTCCTGTGACACTATTTATAGATTCTGATGCTTAACTTCAGGTTTACTGTATCCCTCTGACGTTCTTATTGACGATGAAACACAGATATTGCAACGGAATTAAATAGAAAAGGCACAATGCTGACTCAAGTACAAGAAGACTGCCTCATCCTACTGTCAATGATTTGAACCATTCCTGTGACACTAGTTATAGATTCCGATACTTCACTTCAGGTGTACTGTATCCCTTGGACTTTCTTATTGACGATGAAACACAGAAATTGCATCGGAATTAAATACAAAAGGCACAATGCCGACTTAAGTACAAGTAGAATGACTCTTCTTACTGTCTATACTTTGAACCATTCCTGTGACACTAGTTATAGTTTCTGATGCTTCACTTCAGGTTCACTGTGTCCCTCTGACCTTCTTATTGACGACGAAACACAGAAATTGCATCGGAATTAAATACAAAAGGCACAATGCCGACTTAAGTGCAAGAAGACTGACTCTTCCTACTCTCTATGTTTTGAACCGTTCCGGTGACACTAGTTATACACTCCAATGCTTCACATCAGGTTTTCTGTATCTCACTGACCTTCTTATTGATGATGAAACACAACAATTGCATCGGAATTAAGTAGAAATGGCACAATGCCGACTTAAGTACAAAAAAACTGACTCTTCATACTGTCTATGTTTTGAACCGATCCTGTGACACTAGTTATAGCTTCCGATGCTTCACTTCAGGTTTACTGTATCCCTTGGACCTTCTTATTGACGATGAAATTCCGAAATTGCATCGGAATTAAATACGAAACGCACAATGCCGACTTAGGTACAAGAAGACCGTCTCTTCTTACTGACTATGTTTTGAACCATTCCTGTGACACTAGTTATAGATATCGATGCCTCACATCAGGTGTACTGTATCCCTTGGACCTTCTTATTGACGATGAAACACAGAAATTGCATCGGAATTAAATAGAAAAGGCACAATGCCGACTTAAGTAAAAGAAGACAGACTCTTCTTACTGTCTATGATTTGAACCATTCCTGTGACGCTAGTTTCTGATTCCGATGCTTCACTTCAGGTTTACTGTATCCCTAGGACCTTCTTATTGACGATGAAACACAGATATTGCATCCGAATTAAATATAAAAGGCACAATGCCGACTTAAGTACAAGAAGACTGACTCTTCTTACTGACTATCTTTTCAACCATTCCTGAGACACTAGTTATAGATTCCGATGCTTCACTTCAGGTTTACTGTATCCCTCTGACCTTGTTATTGAGGATGAAACACAGAAATTGTGTCGGAATTACATAGAAAAAGCACAATGCTGACTTAAGTACAAGAAGACTGACTCTTCCTACTGTCTATGTTTTGAACCATTCCTGTGACACTAGTTAAAGATTCCGATGCTTCACCACAGGTTTAATGTATCTCTCTGACCTTCTTCTTGACGATAAAACACAGAAATTGCATCGGAATTAAATAGAAAAGGCACAATGCCGACTTAAGTACCAGAAGACTGACTCTTCCTACTGACTATGTTTTGAACCATTCCGGTGACACTAGTTATAGACTCCGATGCTTCACATCAGGTTTACTGTATCCCTCTGACCTTCTTATTGATGATGAAACACAGAAATTGCATCGGAATTAAATAGAAATGGCACAATGCCGACTTGAGTACAAGAAGACTGACCCTTCATACTGTCTATGTTTTGAACTGATCCTGTGACACTAGTTATAGCTTATGATGCTTCACTTCAGGTTTACTGTATCCCTCTGACATTCTTATTGACGATGAAATTCAGAAATTACAACGGAATTAAATAGAAAGGGCACAATGCTGACTTAAGTACAAGAAGACCGTCTCTTCTTACTGTTTATGATTTGAACCATTCCTGTGACACTAGTTATAGATTCCGATGCTTCACTTCGGGTGTACTGTATCCCTTGGACCTTCTTATTGAAGATGAAACACAGAAATAACACCGGAATTACATACAAAAGGCACAATGCCGACTTAACTACAAGTAGACTGACTCTTCTTACTGACCTTGTTTTGAACCATTCCTGTGACACTAATTATAAATTCCGATGCTTCACCTCAGGTTTACTGTGTCCCTCTGACCTTCTTATTGACGACGAAACACAAAAATGGCATCGGAATTAAATACGAAAGGCACAATGCAGACTTAAGTACAAGAAGACTGACTCTTCTTACTGACTATGTTTTCAACCATTCCTGTGACACTAGTTATAGATTTCGTTGCTTCACTTCAGGTTCACGGTATCCCTCTGACCTTCTTATTGACGATGAAACACAGAAACTGCATCGGAATTCAATTAAAAGGCACAATGCCGACTTAAGTACAAGAAGACTGACTCTTCCTAATCTCTATGTTTTGAACCATTCTGTGACACTAGTAATAGATTCCTATGCTTCACTTCAGGTTTACTGTATCCCTCTGACCTTCTTATTGACGATGAAAGACAGAAATTGCATCGGAATTAAATAGAAAAGGCACAATGCCGACTTAAGTACAAGAAGACAGACTCCTATTACTGTCTACGATTTGAACCATTCCTGTGACGCTAGTTTCAGATTCCGATGCTTCACATCAGGTTTACTGTATCCCTAGGACCTTCTTATTGACGATGAAACACAGATATTGCATCCGAATTAAATACAAAATGCACAATGCCGACTTAAGTACAAGAAGACTGACTCTTCTCACTGACTATGTTTTGAACCATTCCTGTGACACTAGTTAAAGATTCCGATGCTTCACTTCAGGTTTACTGTATCCCTCTGACCTTCTTGTTGACGATGAATCACAGAAATTGCATTGGAAATAAATAAAAAAGGCACAATGCCGACTTAAGTACAAGAAGACTGACTCTTCCTACTGTCTATGTTTTAAACCAAACCTGCGACGCTAGTTATAGATTCCGATGCTTGACTTCAGGTTTACTGTATCCCTCTGACCTTCTTATTGACGATGAAAGACAGAAATTGCATCGGAATTAAATAGAAAAGGCTCAATGCCGACTTAAGTACAAGAAGACAGACTCTTCTTACTGTATATGATTTGAACCATTCCTGTGACGCTAGTTTCAGATTCCGATGCTTCACTTCAGGTTTACTTTATCCCTAGGACCTTCTTATTGACGATGAAACACAGATATTGCATCCGAATTAAATTCAAAAGGCACAATGCCGACTTAAGTACAAGCAGACTGACTCTTCTTACTGCTATGTTTTCAACCATTCCTGTGACACTAGTTATAGATTCCGATGCTTTACTTCAGGTTTACTGTATCCCTCTGACCTTGTTATTGACGGTGAAACACAGAAATTGCGTCGGAATCAAATAGAAAAAGCTCAATGCCGACTTAAGTACAAGAAGACTGACTCTTCATACTGACTATGTTTTGAACCATTCCTGTGACACTACTTATAGATTCCGATGCTTCACTTCAGGTTTACGGTATCTCTCTGACCTTCTTATTGACGATGAAACACAGAAATAGAATCGGAATTAGATACAAAAAGCACAATGCCGATATCAGTACAAGAGGACCGACTCTTCTTACTGTCTATGTTTTGAACAATTCCTGTGACACTAGTTATAGATTCCGATGCTTCACTTCAGGTGTACTGTTTCACTTGGAGATTCTTATTGACGATGAAACAGAGAAATTACTCCGGAATTAAATACAAAAGGCAAAATGCCGACTTAAGTACAAGAAGACTGACCCTTCTTACTGTCTATGATTTGAACCATTCCTGTGACACTAGTTATAGATTCTGATGCTTCACTTCAGGTTTAGAGTATTCCTTGGACCATCTTATTGACGATGAAACACAGAAATTGCATCGGAATTAAATAGGAAATCACAATGCCGACATAAGTACAAGAAGACTGACTCTTCTTACTGTCTATGTTTTGAACCATTCCTATGACACTAGTTATAGATTCCGATGCTTCACTTCAGGTTTACTGTATCCCTCTGGCCTTCTTTATGACGATGAAACACAGAAATTGCATCGGAATTAAATAGAAAAGGCACAATGCCGACTTAAGTACAAGAAGACAGACTCTTCATACTGAATATGATTTGAACCATTCCTGTGACGCTAGTTACAGATTCCGATGCTTCACTTCAGGTTTACTGTATCCCTTTGACCTTCTTATTGACGATGAAACACAGATATTGCATCGGAATTAAATACAAAAGGCACAATGCAGACTTAAGTACAAGAAGACTGACTCTTCCTACTGTCTATTTTTTAAACCATTCCTGCGACGCTAGTTATAGATTCCGATGCTTGACTTCAGGTTTACTGTATCCCTCTGACCTTCTTATTGACGATGATAGATAGAAAGCGCATCGGAATTAAATAGAAAAGGCACAATGCCGACTTAAGTACAAGAAGACAGACTCTTCTTACTGTCTATGATTTGAACCATTCCTGTGACGCTAGTTTCAGATTCCCATGCTTCACTTCATGATTACTGTATCCCTAGGACCTTCTTATTGACGATGAAACACAGATATTGCATCCGAATTATATACAAAAGGCACAATGCCGACTTCAGTACAAGAAAACTGACTCTTCTTACTTATTATGTTTAGAACCATTCTTGTGACACTAGTTAGAGATTCCAATGCTTCACTTCAGGTTTACTGTATCCCTCTGACCTTCTTATTGAGGATGAAACACAGTAATTGCATCGGAATTAAATTGAAAAGGGCACAATGCCAACTGTAGTACAAGAAGACTCACACTTCTTACTGACTATGCTTTGAACCATTCCTGTGACACTAGTTGGAGATTCCGATGCTTCACTTCAGGTTTACTGTATCTCCCTGAACTTCTTACTGACGATGAAACACAGTAATTTCATCGGAATCAAATTGAAGAGGGCACAATGCGGACTTAAGTACAAGAAGACTGACTCGTCTTACTGTCTATGATTTGAACCATTCCTGTGACACTAGTTACAGATTCCGATGCTTCACTTCAGGTTTACTGTATCTCTTTGACCTTCTTATTGACGATGAGACACAGATATTGCATCGGAATTAAATACAAAAGGCACAATGCCGACTTAAGTACAAGAAGACTGACTCTTCTTACTGATTATGTTTAGAACCATTCCTGTGACACTAATTATAGATTCCGATGCTTCACTTCAGGTTTACTGTATCCCTCTGACCTTCTTATTGACGATGAAACTCAGAAATTGCATCGGAATTAAATAGAAAAGGCACAATGCCGACTTAAGTACAAGAAGACTGACTCTTCCTATTGTCTATGTTTAAACCATTCCTGTGACGCTAGTTATAGATTCCGATGCTTCACTTCAGGTTTACTGTATCCCTCTGACCTTCTTATTGACGATGAAACACAGAAATTGCATCGGAATTAAATAGAAAAGTCACAATGCCGACTTAAGTACAAGAAGGCAGACTCTTCTTACTGTCTATGAGTTGAACCATTCCTGTGACGCTAGTTTCAGATTACGTTGCTTCACTTCAGGTTTACTGTATCCCTAGGACCTTCTTATTGACGATGAAACACAGATATGGCATCCGAATTAAATACAAAAGGCACAATGCCGACTTAAGTACAAGAAGACAGACTCTTCTTACTGACTATGTTTCAACCATTCCTGTGACACTAGTTATAGATTCCGATGCTTCACTTCAGGTTTACTGTACCCTCTGACCTTCTTATTGACGATGAAACACAGAAATTGCTTCGGAAATAAATAGAAATGGCACAATGCCGACTGAAGTACAATAGGACAGACTATTCTTACTGTCTATGATTTGAACCATTCCTGTGACGCTAGTTACAGATTCAGATGGTTCACTTCAGGTTTACTGTATGCCTTGGACCTTCTTATTGACGATGAAACATAGATATTGCATCGGAATTAAATACAAAAGGCACAATGCCGACTTAAGTACAAGAGGACTGACTCTTCTTACTGACTATGTTTTGAACGATTCTTGTGACACTAGTTAGAGATTCCGATGCTTCACTTCAGGTTTACTGTATCCCTCTGACCTTCTTATTGACGATGAAACACAGTAATTGCATCGGAATTAAATTGAAAAGGGCACAATGCCGACTTAAGTACAAGAAGACTGACTCTTCTTACTGTCTATGATTTGAACCATTCCTGTGACACTAGTTATAGATTCCGAAGCTTCACTTCAGGTTTACTGTACCTCTTGGACCTTCTTATTGACGATGAAACATAGGAATTGCATCGGAATTAAAAACAAAATGCACAATGCCGACTTAAGTACAAGAAGACTAACTCCTCTCACTGACTATGATTTTAACCATTCCTGTGACACTAGTTATAGATTCCGATGCTTCACTTCAGGTTTACTGTATCCCTCTGACCTTCTTATTGACGATGAAACACAAAAATTGCATCGGAATTAAATACAAAAGGCACAATGCCGACTTAAGTACATGTAGACTGACTCTTCGTACTGTCTATGTTTTGAACCATTCCTGTGACACAAGTTATAGAATCCGATGCTTCATTTCTGGTTTACTGTACCCCTCCGACCTTCTTATTGACGATGAAACATAGAAAGTGCAACCGAATTAAATAGAAAAGGCACAATGCTGACTTAAGTACAAGAAGACTGACTCTTCCTACTGTCAATGATATGAACCATTCCTGTGACACTAGTTACAGATTCGATGCTTCATTTCAGGTTTACTGTATTCCTCCGACCTTCTTATTGACGATGAAACACAGAAAGTGCAACGGAATTAAATAGAAAAGGCACAATGCTGACTTAAGTACAAGAAGGCAGACTCTTCTTACTGTCTATGAGTTGAACCATTCCTGTGACCCTAGTTTCAGATTACGATGCTTCACTTCAGGTTTACTGTATCCCTAGGACCTTCTTATTGACGATGAAACACAGATATGGCATCCGAATTAAATACAAAAGGCACAATGCCGACTTAAGTACAAGAAGACAGACTCTTCTTACTGACTATGCTTTCAACCATTCCTGTGACACTAGTTATAGATTCCGATGCTTCATTTCAGGTTTACTGTATCCCTCTGACCTTGTTATTGACGATGAAACACCGTAATTGCATCGGAATTAAATAGTAAAGGCACAATGCTGACTTAAGTACAAGAATACTGACTCTTCCTACTGTCTATGTTTTAAACTATTCTTGTGACGCTAGTTATAGATTCCGATGCTTCATTTCAGGTTTACTGTATCCCTCTGACCTTCTTATTGACGATGAAACACAGAAAGTGCTTCGAAATTAAATACAAATGGCACAATGCCGACTTAAGTACAAGAAGACTGACTCTTCTTACTGACTATGTTTTGACCATTCCTGTGACACTAGTTACAGATTCTGATGCTTCACTTCAGGTTTACTGTATCCCTTGGACCTTCTTATTGACGATGAAACACAGATATTGCATCGGAATTAAATACATCAGGCACAATGCCGACTTAAGTACAAGAAGACTGACTCTTGTTACTGACTATGTTTTGAACCATTCTTGTGACACTAATTAGAGATTCCGATGCTTCACTTCAGGTTTACTTTATCCCTCTGACCTTCTTATTGACGATGAAACACAGTAATTGCATCGCAATTAAATTGAAAAGGCACAATGCCGACTTAAGTCAAATAAGCCTAACTCTTCTCAATGACTATGTTTTGAACCATTCCTGTGACACTAGTTGAAGATTCCGATGCTTCACTTCAGGTTTACTGTGTCCCTCTGACCTTCTTATTGACGATGAAACACAAAAATTTCATCGGAATTAAATACAAAAGGCACAATGCCGGCTTAAGTACATGTATACTGACTCTTCCTACTGTCGATGTTTTGAATTAATCCTGTGACACTAGTTATAGAATCCGATGCTTCATTTCAGGTTTACTGTATCCCTCCGACCTTCTTAATGACGATGAAACACAGAAAGTGCAACGGAATTAAATAGAAAATGCACAATGTCGACATAAGTACAAGAAGACTGACTCTCCCTTCTGTCTATGTTTTGAACCATTCCTGTGACACTAGATACAGATTCCGATGCTTCGTTTCAGGTTTACTGTATCCCTCTGACCTTCGTATTGATGAAGAAACACAGAAATTGCATCGGAATTAAATACAAAAGGCACAATGCCGACTTAGTATAAGAAGACTGACTCCACTTACTGTCTATGTTTCGATCCATTACTGGGAACCTAGTTATGGATTCCGATGCTTCACTTCAGGTTTACTGTATCCCTTGGACCTTCTTATTGACGATGAAGCACAGAAATTGCATCGGAATTAAATAGGAAATAACAATGCCGACATAAGTACAAGAAGACTGACTCTTCTTACTGTCTATGTTTTGAACCATTCCTATGACACTAGTTATACATTCCGATGCTTCACTTCAGGTTTACTGTATCCCTCTGACCTTCTTTATGACGATGAAACACAGAAATTGCATCGGAATTAAATAGAAAAGGCACAATGCCGACTTAAGTACAAGAAGACAGACTCTTCATACTGAATATGATTTGAACCATTCCTGTGACGCTAGTTACAGATTCCGATGCTTCACTTCAGGTTTACTGTATCCCTTTGACCTTCTTATTGACGATGAAACACAGATATTGCATCGGAATTAAATACAAAAGGCACAATGCAGACTTAAGTACAAGAAGACTGACTCTTCCTACTGTCTATTTTTTAAACCATTCCTGCGACGCTAGTTATGGATTCCGATGCTTGACTTCAGGTTTACTGTATCCCTCTGACCTTCTTATTGACGATGAAAGATAGAAAGTGCATCGGAATTAAATAGAAAAGGCACAATGCCGACTTAAGTACAAGAAGACAGACTCTTCTTACTGTCTATCATTTGAACCATTCCTGTGACGCTAGTTTCAGATTCCGATGCTTCACTTCATGATTACTGTATCCCTAGGACCTTCTTATTGACGATGAAACACAGATATTGCATCCGAATTAAATACAAAAGGCACAATGCCGACTTAAGTACAAGAAGACTGACCCTTCCTACTGACTATGTTTTCAACCATTCCTGTGACACTACTTATAGATTCCGATGCTTCACTTCACGTTTACTGTAGCCCTCTGACCTTCTTATTGAAGATGAAACACAGAAATTGCGTCGGAATTAAATAGAAAAGGCACAATGCCGACTTAAGTACACGAAGACTGACTCTTCCTACTGTCTATGTTTAAACCATTCCTGTGACGCTAGTTATAGATTCCGATGATTCACTTCAGGTTTACTGTATCCCTCTGACCTTCTTATTGACGATGAAACACAGAAATCGCTTCGGAATTAAACAGAAATGGCACAATGCCGACTTAAGTACAATAAGACAGACTCTTCTTACTGTCTACGATATAAACCATTCCTGTGACGCTAGTTACAGATACCGATGCTTCACTTCCGGTTTAATGAATCCCTTGGACCTTCTTATTGACGATGAAACACAGATATTGCATCGGAATATAAATACAAAAGGCACAATGCCGACTTAAGTACAAGAAGACTGACTCTTCTTACTGATTATGTTTAGAACCATTCTTGTGACACTAGTTAGAGATTCCAATGCTTCACTTCATATTTACTGTATCCCTCTGACCTTCTTATTGAGGATGAAACACAGTAATTGCATCGGAATTAAATTGAAAAAGGCACAATGCCAACTGTAGTACAAGAAGACTCACACTTCTTACTGACTATGCTTTGAACCATTCCTGTGACACTAGTTGGAGATTCCGATGCTTCACTTCAGGTTTACTGTATCTCCCTGAACTTCTTACTGACGATGAATCACAGTAATTTCATCGGAATCAAATTGAAGAGGGCACAATGCCGACTTAAGTACAAGAAGACTGACTCGTCTTACTGTCTATGATTTGAACCATTCCTGTGACACTAGTTACAGATTCCGATGCTTCACTTCAGGTTTACTGTATCTCTTTGACCTTCTTATTGACGATGAGACACAGATATTGCATCGGAATTAAATACAAAAGGCACAATGCCGACTTAAGTACTAGAAGACTGACTCTTCTTACTGATTATGTTTAGAACCATTCCTGTGACACTAATTATAGATTCCGATGCTTCACTTCAGGTTTACTGTATCCCTCTGACCTTCTTATTGACGATGAAACACAGAAATTGCATCGGAATTAAATAGAAAAGGCACAATGCCGACTTACGTACAAGAAGACTGACTCTTCCTACTGTCTATGTTTAAACCATTCCTGTGACGCTAGTTATAGATTCCGATGCTTCACTTCAGGTTTACTGTATCCCTCTGACCTCCTTATTGACGATGAAACACAGAAATTGCATCGGAATTAAATAGAAAAGTCACGATGCCGACTTAAGTACAAGAAGGCAGACTCTTCTTACTGTCTATGAGTTGAACCATTCCTGTGACGCTAGTTTCAGATTCCGATGCTTCACTTCAGGTTTACTGTATCCCTAGGACCTTCTTATTGACGATGAAACACAGATATGGCATCCGAATTAAATACAAAAGGCACAATGCCGACTTAAGTACAAGAAGACAGACTCTTCTTACTGACTATGTTTCAACCATTCCTGTGACACTAGTTATAGATTCCGATGCTTCACTTCAGGTTTACTGTACCCTCTGACATTCTTATTGACGATGAAACACAGAAATTGCTTCGGAAATAAATAGAAATGGCACAATGCCGACTGAAGTACTATAGGACAGACTCTTCTTACTGTCTATGATTTGAACCATTCCTGTGACGCTAGTTACAGATTCAGATGCTTCACTTCAGGTTTACTGTATGCCTTGGACCTTCTTATTGACGATGAAACATAGATATTGCATCGGAATTAAATACAAAAGGCACAATGCCGCCTTAAGTACAAGACGACTGACTCTTCTTACTGACTATGTTTTGAACGATTCTTGTGACACTAGTTAGAGATTCCGATGCTTCACTTCAGGTTTACTGTATCCCTCTGACCTTCTTATTGACGATGAAACACAGTAATTGCATCGGAATTAAATTGAAAAGGGCACAATGCCGACTTAAGTACAAGAAGACTGACTCTTCTTACTGTCCATGATTTGAACCATTCCTGTGACACTAGTTATAGATTCCGAAGCTTCACTTCAGGTTTACTGTACCTCTTGGACCTTCTTATTGACGATGAAACATAGGAATTGCATCGGAATTAAAAACAAAATGCACAATGCCGACTTAAGTACAAGAAGACTAACTCCTCTCACTGACTATGATTTGAACCATTCCTGTGACACTAGTTATAGATTCCGATGCTTCACTTCAGGTTTACTGTATCCCTCTGACCATCTTATTGACGATGAAACACAAAAATTGCATCAGAATTAAATACAAAAGGCACAATGCCGACTTAAGTACATGTAGACTGACTCTTCGTACTGTCTATGTTTTGAACCATTCCTGTGACACTAGTTATAGAATCCGATGCTTCATTTCTGGTTTACTGTATCCCTCCTACCTTCTTATTGACGATGAAACATAGAAAGTGCAACCGAATTAAATAGAAAAGGCACAATGCTGACTTAAGTACAAGAAGACTGACTCTTCCTCCTGTCTATGATTTGAACCATTCCTGTGACACTAGTTACAGATTCGATGCTTCATTTCAGGTTTACTGTATTCCTCCGACCTTCTTATTGACGATGAAACACAGAAAGTGCAACGGAATTAAATAGAAAAGGCACAATGCTGACTTAAGTACAAGAAGACTGACTCTTCTTACTGACTATGTTTTCAACCATTCCTGTGACACTAGTTATAGATTCCGATGCTTCATTTCAGGTTTACTATATCCCTCTGACCTTCGTATTGATGATGAAACACAGAAATTGCATCGGAATTAAATACAAAAGGCACAATGCCGACTTAGTATAAGAAGACTGACTCCTCTTACTGTCTATGTTTCGATCCATTACTGGGAACCTAGTTATAGATTCCGATGCTTCACTTCAGGTTTACTGTATCCCTTGGACCTTCTTATTGACGATGAAGCACAGAAATTGCATCGGAATTAAATACGAAAGGCACAATGCCGACTTAAGTACAGGATGGCTGACTCTTCGTACTGTCCATGTTTTGAACCAATCCTGTAACACTAGTAATAGATTCCGATGCTTCACTTCAGGTTTACTGTATCCCTCTGACCTTCATATTGACGATGAAACACCGAAATTGCATCGGATTAAAATACAAAAGGCACAATGCCGACTTAAGTACAAGAAGACTGACTCTTCTTACTGATTATGTTTTGACCATTCCTGTGACACTAGTTATAGATTCCGATGCTTCACTTCAGGTTTAGAGTGTCCCTTGGACCTTCTTATTGACGATGAAACACAAAATTGCATCGGAATGAAATAGGAAAGCACAATGCCGACTAAAGTACAAGAAGACTGACTCTTCTTACTGTCTATGTTTTGAACCATTCCTATGACACTAGTTATAGGTTCCGATTCTTCACTTAAGGGTTTACTGTATCCCTCTGACCTTCTTATTGACGATGAAACACAGAATTTGTATCGGAATTAAATACAAAAGGCACAATGCCGAATCAAGTACAAGAAGACTGACTCTTCCTACTGTCTATGATTTGAACCATTCCTGTGACACTAGTTATAGATTCCGATGCTTCACTTCAGGTTCACTGTATCCCTCTGACCTTCTTATTGACGATGAAACACAGAAATTGCATCTGAATTAAATAGAAAAGGCACAAAGCTGACTTAAGTACAAGAAGACTGACTCATCTTTCTGTCTATGATTTGAACCATTCCAGTGACACTTGTTACAGGTTTTGATGCTTCACCTCACGTTTACTGTGTCCCTCTGACCTTCTTATTGAAGACGAAACACAGAATTTGCATCGGGATAATAATACATAAGGCACAATGCCGACTTAAGTACAAGAAGACGGACTCTTCTTACAGACTATGTTTTGAACCGTTCCAGTGACACTAATTATAGATTCCGATGCTTTACTTCAGGTTTACTGTATCCCTCTGACTTTCCTATTGATGAAGAAACATAGAAATTGCATCGGAATTAAATAGAAAAGGCACAATGCCGACTTAAGTACAAGAAGACTGACTCTTCATACTGTCTATGTTTTGAACCGATCCAGTGACACTAGTTATAGCTTCCGATGCTTCACTTCAGGTTTATTGTATCCCTTGGACCTTCTTATTGACGATGAAACACCGAAATTGCATCGGAATTAAATACGAAAGGCACAAAGCCGACCTAAGTACAAGAAGACTGACTCTTGTTACTGTCTATGTTTTGAACCATTCCTGTGACACTAGTTATAGATTCTGATGCTTGACTTCAGGTGTACTGCATCCCTTGGACCTTCTTATTGACGATGAAACACAAAAATTGCATCGGAATGAAATAGAAAGGGCACAATGCTGACTTAAGTACAAGAAGACTGATTCTTCTTACTGTTTATGATTTGAACCATTCCTGTGACTCTAGTTTTTGATTCCGATGCTTCACTTCAGGTGTACTGAATCCCTTGGACCTTCTTATTGACGATGAAACACAGAAATTACATCGGAATTAATTACAAAAGGCACAATGCCGACTTAACTACAAGTAGACTTACTCTTCTTACTGGCTATGCTTTGAACCAATCCTGTGACACTAGTTATGGATTCTGATGCTTCAATTCAGGTTTACTGTATCCCTCTGACCTTATTGACGATGAAACACAGAAATTGCATCGGAACTAAATAGAAAAGGCACAATGCCGACTTCAGTACAAGAAGACAGACTCTTCTTACTGTCTATAATTTGAAACAATTCTGTGACACTAGTTATAGATTCCGATGCTTCACATCAGGTTTACTGTATCCTTTGGACCTTCTTATTGACTACGAAACACAGAAATTGCATCGGAATTAAATAGAAAAGACACAATGCCGACTTGAGTACAAGAAGACTGACCCTTCCTACTGTCTATGTTTTGAATCATTCCTGTGACACTAGTTATAGATTCCGATGCTTCATTTCAGGTTTACTGTATCCCTCTGACCTTCTTATAGACGATGAAACACAGAAATTGCATCGGAATTAAATAGAAAAGGAACAATGCCTACTTAAGTGCAAGAAGAATGACTCTTCCTACTGTCTATGTTTGAACCATTCCTGTGACACTAGTTATAGATTCCGATGCTTCACTTCAGGTTTACTGTTTCCCTCTGACCTTCTTATTGACGATGAAACACAGAAATTGCATCGGAATTAAATACAAATGGCACAATGCCGACTCAAGTACAAGATGACTGACTCTTCCTAATGTCTATGATTTGAATCAATTCCTGTGACACTATTTATTGATTCCGATGCTCAACTTCAGGTTTACTGTATCCCTCTGACCTTCGTATTGACGATGAAACACAGATAGTGCATCGGAGTTAAATACAATAGGCACAATGCCGACTTAAGTACAAGAAGACTGACTCTTCTTACTTTCTATGTTTTGAACCATTCATGTGACACTAGTTATAGATTCCGATTCTTCACTTCAGGTGTACTGCATCCCTTGGACATTGTTATTGACAATGAAACACGGAAATTGCATCGGAATTAACTAGAAAAGGCACAATGCCGACTTAAGTACAAGAAGACTGACTCTTCTTACTGCCTATGTTTTTAACCATTCCTGTGACACTAGTTATAGATTCCGATGCTTCACTTCAGGTTTACTGTATCCCTCTGACCTTCTTATTGACGATGAAACACAGTTATTGACTCGGAATTCAATATAAAGGCACAATGCCGACTTAAGTACAAGGAGTCTGACTCTTCTTACTGACTATGTTTTGAACCATTCCTGTGACACTGGTTATTGATTCCGATGCTTCACTTCAGGTTTACTATATCCCTCTGACCTACTTATTGATTATGAAACACAGAAATTGCATCGGAATTAAATACAAAAGGCACAATGCCGACTTAAGTACAAGAAGACTGACTCTTAATACTCTCTATGTTTTGAACCATTCCTGTGACACTAGATATAGTTTCCGATGCTTCACAACAGGTTTACTGTATCAGTCTGACCTTCTTATTGACGATGAAACACAGAAATTGCATCGGAATTAAATACAAAAGGCACAATGCCGACTTATGTACAAAAGACTGACTCATCCTACTGTCTATGTTTTGAACCATTCCTGTGACACTAGTTGCAGATTCCCATACTTCACTTCAGGTTTACTGTATCCCTCTGACCTTCTTATTGATGACGAAACACAGAAATTGCATCGGAATTAAATAGAAGAGGCACAATGCAGACTTAAGTACAAGAAGACTGACTCTTCCTACTGTCTATGTTTTGAACCATTCCTGTGACACTAGTTATAGATTCCGATGCTTCACTTCAGGTTTACTGTATCCCTCTGACCTTCTTATTGACGATGAAACACAGAAATTGCATCGGAATAAAATAGAAAAGGCACAAAGCTGACTTAAGTACAAGAAGACTGACTCATCTTACTGTCTATGATTTGAACCATTCCTGTAACACTAGTTATAGGTTTTGATGCTTCACTTCACGTTTACTGTGTCCCTCTGACCTTCTTATTGAAGACGAAACAAAGAATTTGCATCGGGATAATAATACATAAGGCACAATGCCGACTTAAGTACAAGAAGACTGACTCTTCTTACTGACTATGTTTTGAATCATTCCTGTGACACTAGTTATAGACTCCGATGCTTCACTTCAGGTTTACTGTATCGCTCTGACCTTCTTATTGACGATGAAACACAGAAATTATATCGGAATTCAATAAAAAGGCACAATGCCGACTTAAGTACAAGAAGACTGACTCTTCTTACAGACTACGTTTTGAACCATTCCAGTGACACTAATTATAGATTCCGATGCCTTACTTCAGGTTTACTGTATCCCTCTGACCTTCTTATTGATGAAGAAACACAGAAATTGCATCGGAATTAAATAGAAAAGGCACAATGACGACTTAAGTACAAGAAGACTGAATCTTCATACTGTCTATGTTTTGAACCGATCCAGTGACACTAGTTATAGCTTCTGATGCTTCACTTCAGGTTTACTGTATCCCTTGGACCTTTTTACTGACGATGAAACACCGAAATTGCATCGGAATTAAATACAAAAGGCACAATGCCGACTTAACTACAAGTAGACTTACTCTTCTTACTGGCTATGCTTTGAACCAATCCTGTGACACTAGTTATGGATTCTGATGCTTCACTTCAGGTTTAGTGTATCCCTCTGACCTTCTTATTGACGATGAAACACAGAAATTGCATCGGAATTAAATAGAAAAGGCACAATGCCGACTTCAGTACAAGAAGACAGACTCTTCTTACTGTCTATAATTTGAACCATTTCTGTGACACTAGTTATAGATTCCGATGCTTCACATCAGGTTTACTGTATCCCTTGGACATTGTTATTGACAATGAAACACGGAAATTGCATCGGAATTAACTAAAAAAGGAACAATGCCGACTTAAGTACAAGAAGACTGACTCTTCTTACTGCCTATGTTTTGACCATTCCTGTGACACTAGTTATAGATTCCGATGCTTCACTTCAGGTTTAGAGTATCCCTTTGGACCTTCTTATTGACGATGAACACAGAAATTGCATCGGAAAGAAATAGGAAAGCACAATGCCGACTTAAGTACAAGAAGACTGACTCTTCTTACTGTCTATGTTTTGAACCATACCTATGACACTAGTTATAGCTTCCGATTCTTCACTTCAGGTTTACTGTATCCTTCTGACCTTCTTAATGACGATGAACACAGAAATTGTATGGGAATTAAATACAAAAGGCACAATGCCGACTCAAGTACAAGAAGACTGACTCTTCCTACTGTCTATGTTTTGAACCATTCCTGTGTCACTAGTTATAGATTCCGATGCTTCACTTCAGGTTTACTGTATCCCTCTGACCTTCTTATTGACGATGAAACACAGAAATTGCATCAGAATTAAATAGAAATGGCACAATGCCGACTTAAGTACAAGAAGACTGACTCTTCTTACTTTCTATGTTTTGAACCATTCCTCTGACACTAGTTATAGATTCCGATGCTTTACTTCAGGTGTACTGCATCCCTTGGACATTGTTATTGACAATGAATCACGGAAATTGCATCGGAATTAACTAGAAAAGGCACAATGCCGACTTAAGTACAAGAAGACTTACTCTTCTTACTGCCTATGTTTTGACCATTCCTGTGACACTAGTTATAGATTCCGATGCTTCACTTCAGGTTTAGAGTATCCCTTGGACCTTCTTATTGACGATGAACACAGATATTGCATCGGAAAGAAATAGGAAAGCACAATGCCGACTTAAGTACAAGGAGACTGACTCTTCTTACTGTCTATGTTTTGAACCATACCTATGACACTAGTTATAGGTTCCGATTCTTCACTTCAGGTTTACTGTATCCTTCTGACCTTCTTATTGACGATGAAACACAGAAATTGTATCGGAATTAAATACAAAAGGCACAATGCCGACTCAAGTACAAGAAGACTGACTCTTCCTACTGTCTATGTTTTGAACCATTCCTGTGTCACTAGTTATAGATTCCGATGCTTCACTTCAGGTTTACTGTATCCCTCTGACCTTCTTATTGACGATGAAACACAGAAATTGCATGGGAATTAAATAGAAAAGGCACAAAGCTGACTTAAGTACAAGAAGACTGACTCATCTTACTGTCTATGATTTGAACCATTCCAGTGGCACTAGTTATAGGTTTTGATGCTTCACTTCACGTTTACTGTGTCCCTCTGACCTTCTTATAGAAGACGAAACACAGAGTTTGCATCGGGATAATAATACATAAGGCACAATGCCGACTTAAGTACAAGAAGACTGACTCTTCTTACTGACTAGGTTTTGAATCATTCCTGTGACACTAGTTATAGACTCCGATGCTTCACTTCAGGTTTACTGTATCGCTCTGACCTTCTTATTGACGATGAAACACAGAAATTGCATCGGAATTCAATAAAAAGGCACAATGCCGACTTAAGTACAAGAAGACTGACTCTTCTTACAGACTATGTTTTGAACCATTCCAGTGACACTAACTATAGATTCCGATGCTTTAATTCAGGTTTACTGTATCCTTCTGACCTTCTTATTGATGAAGAAACACAGAAATTGCATCGGAATTATATACGAAAGGCACAATGCCGACCTAAGTACAAGAAGACTGACTCTTCTTACTGTCTATGTTTTGAACCATTCCTGTGACACTAGTTATAGATTCTGATGCTTGACTTCAGGTGTACTGCATCCCTTGGACCTACTTATTGACGATGAAACACAGAAATTGCATCGGAATTAAATAGAAAGGGCTCAATGCTGACTTAAGTACAAGAAGACTGATTATTCTTACTGTTTATGTTTTGAACCATTCCTGTGACACTAGTTATAGATTCTGATGCTTGACTTCAGGTGTACTGCATCCCTTGGACCTACTTATTGACGATGAACCACTGAAATTGCATCGGAATTAAATAGAAAAGGCACAATGCCGACTTCAGTACAAGAAGACAGACTCTTCTTACTGTCTATAATTTGAACCATTTCTGTGACACTAGTTATAGATTCCGATTCTTCACATCAGGTTTACTGTATCCCTTGGACCTTCTTATTGACTGCGAAACACAGAAATTGCATCGGAATTAAATAGAAAAGACACAATGCCGACTTGAGTACAAGAAGACTGACCCTTCCTATTGTCTATGTTTTGAATCATTCCTGTGACACTAGTTATTGATTCCGATGCTTCATTTCAGGTTTACTGTATCCCTCTGACCTTCTTATAGACGATAAAACACAGAAATGGCATCGCAATTAAATAGAAAAGGAACAATGCCTACTTAAGTACAAGAAGAATGACTCTTCCTACTGTCTATGTTTGAACCATTCCTGTGACACTAGTTATAGATTCCGATGCTTCACTTCAGGTTTACTGTATCCCTCTGACCTTCTTATTGACGATGAAACACAGAAATTGCATCGGAATTAAATACAAATGGCACAATGCCGACTCAAGTACAAGATGACTGACTCTTCCTAATGTCTATGATTTGAATCAATTCCTGTGACACTATTTATTGATTCCGATGCTTAACTTCAGGTTTATAGTATCCATCTGACCTTCGTATTAACGCTGAAACACAGATAGTGCATCGGAGTTAAATACAAAAGGCACAATGCCGACTTGAGTACAAGAAGACTGACCCTTCCTATTGTCTATGTTTTGAATCATTCCTGTGACACTAGTTATAGATTCCGATGCTTCATTTCAAGTTTACTGTATCCCTCTGACCTTCTTATAGACGATGAGACACAGAAATTGCATCGCAATTAAATAGAAAAGGAACAATGCCTACTTAAGTACAAGAAGAATGACTCTTCCTACTGTCAATGTTTGAACCATTCCTGTGACACTAGTTATAGATTCCGATGCTTCACTTCAGGTTTACTGTATCCCTCTGACCTTCTTATTGACGACGAAACATAGAAATTGCATCGGAATTAAATACAAATGGCACAATGCCGACTGATGTACAAGATGACTGACTCTTCCTAATGTCTATGATTTGAATCAATTCCTGTGACACTATTTATTGATTCCAATGCTTAACTTCAGGTTTACTGTATCCCTCTGACCTTCGTATTGACGATGAAACACAGATAGTGCATCGGAGTTAAATACAAAAGGCACAATGCCGACTTAAGTACAAGAACACTGACTCTTCCTACTGTCCATGTTTTGAACCATTCCTGTGACACTAGTTATACCTTCCGATGCTTCACTTCGGGTTTACTGTATCCCTCTGACCTTCCTATTGACGATGAAACACCGAAATTGCATCGGAATTAAATACAATAGGCACAATGCCGACTTAAGTACAAGAAGACTGATCCTTCTTACTGTCTATGTTTTGAACCATTCCTGTGTCACTAGTTATAGATTCCGATGCTTCACTTCAGGTTTACAGTATCCCTTGGACCTTCTTATTGACGATGAAACACAGAAATTGCATCGGAATTAAATAGAAATGGCACAATGCCGACTTAAGTACAAGAAGACTGATTCTTCTTACTTTCTATGTTTGAACCATTCCTGTGACACTAGTTATAGATTCCGATGCTTCACTTCAGGTGTACTGCATCCCTTGGACATTGTTATTGACAATGAAACACGGTAATTGCATCGGAATTAACTAGAAAAGGCACAATGCCGACTTAAGTACAAGAAGACTGTCTCTTCTTACTGCCTAAGTTTTAACCATTCCTGTGACACTAGTTATAGATTCCGATGCTTCACTTCAGGTTTACTGTATCCCTCTGACCTTCTTATTGACGATGAAGCACAGTTATTGACTCGAAATTCAATATAAAGTCACAATGCCGACTTAAGTACAAGGAGACTGACTCTTCTTACTGACTATGTTTTGAACCATTCCTGTGACACTAGTTATTGATTCCGATGCTTCACTTCAGGTTTACTGTATCCCTCTGACCTTCTTATTGACGATGAAACACAGAGATTGCATCGGAATTAAATACAAAAGGCACAATGCCGACTTAAGTACAAGAAGACTGACTCTTCCTACTCTCTATGTTTTGAACCATTCCTGTGACTCTAGATATAGATTCCGATGCATCACTTCAGGTTTACTGTATCCCTCTGACCTTCTTATTGACGATGAAACACAGAAATTGCATCCAAATTAAATACAAAAGGTACAATGCCGACTTATGTACAAAAGACTGACTCATCCTACTGTCTATGTTTTGAACCATTCCTGTGACACTAGTTACAGATTCCCATACTTCACTTCAGGTTTACTGTATCCCTCTGACCTTCTTATTGATGACGAATCACAGAAATTGCATCGGAATTAAATAGAAGAGGCACAAAGCAGACTTAAGTACAAGAAGACTGACTCTTCCTACTGGCTATGATTTGAACCATTCCTGTGACACTAGTTATAGATTCCGATGCTTCACTTCAGGTTTACTGTATCCCTCTGACTTTCTTATTGACGATGAAACACAGAAATTGCATCGGAATTAAATAGAAAAGGCACAAAGCTGACTTAAGTACAAGAAGACTGACTTATCTTACTGTCTATGATTTGAACCATTCCAGTGACACTAGTTATAGGTTTTGATGCTTTACTTCACGTTTACTGTGTCCCTCTGACCTTCTTATTGAAGACGAAACACAGAATTTGCATCAGGATAATAATACATAAGGCACAATGCCGACTTAAGTACAAGAAGACTGACTCTTCTTACTGACTATGTTTTGAATCATTTCTGTGACACTAGTTATAGACTCCGATGCTTCACTTCAGGTTTACTGTATCGCTCTGACCTTCTTATTGACGATGAAACACAGAAATTGCATCGGAATTCAATAAAAAGGCACAATACCGACTTAAGTACAAGAAGACTGACTCATCTTACTGTCTATGATTTGAACCATTCCAGTAACACTAGTTATAGGTTTTGATGCTTCACTTCACGTTTACTGTGTCCCTCTGACCTTCTTATTGAAGACGAAACATAGAATTTGCATCGGGATAATAATACATAAGGCACAATGCCGACTTAAGTACAAGAAGACTGACTCTTCTTACTGACTATGTTTTGAATCATTCCTGTGACACTAGTTATAGACTCCGATGCTTCACTTCAGGTTTACTGTATCGCTCTGACCTTCTTATTGACGATGAAACACAGAAATTATATCGGAATTCAATAAAAAGGCACAATGCCGACTTAAGTACAATAAGACTGACTCATCTTACAGACTATGTTTTGAACCATTCCAGTGACACTAATTATAGATTCCGATGCCTTACTTCAGGTTTACTGTATCCCTCTGACCTTCTTATTGATGAAGAAACACAGAAATTGCATCGGAATTAAATAGAAAAGGCACAATGCCGACTTAAGTACAAGAAGACTGAATCTTCATACTGTCTATGTTTTGAACCGATCCAGTGACACTAGTTATAGCTTGTGATGCTTCACTTCAGGTTTAGAGTATCCCTTGGACCTTCTTATTGACGATGTACACAGAAATTGCATCGGAAAGAAATAGGAAAGCACAATGCCGACTTAAGTACACGAAGACTGACTCTTCTTACTGTCTATGTTTTGAACCATACCTATGACACTAGTTATAGGTTCCGATTCTTCACTTCAGGTTTACTGTATCCTTCTGACCTTCTTGTTGACGATGAAACACAGAAATTGTATCGGAATTAAATACAAAAGGCACAATGCCGACTCAAGTACAAGAAGACTGACTCTTCCTACTGTCTATGTTTTGAACCATTCCTGTGTCACTAGTTATAGATTCCGATGCTTCACTTCAGGTTTACTGTATCCCTCTGACCTTCTTATTGACGATGAAACACAGAAATTGCATGGGAATTAAATAGAAAAGGCACAAAGCTGACTTAAGTACAAGAAGACTGACTCATCTTACTCTCTATGATTTGAACCATTCCAGTGACACTAGTTATAGGTTTTGATGCTTCACTTCACGTTTACTGTGTCCCTCTGACCTACTTATAGAAGACGAAACACAGAATTTGCGTCGGGATAATATTACATAAGGCACAATGCCGACTTAAGCACAAGAAGACTGACTCTTCTTACTGACTATGTTTTGAATCACTCCTGTGACACTAGTTATAGACTCCGATGCTTCACTTCAGGTTTACTGTATCGCTCTGACCTTCTTATTGACGATGAAACACAGAAATTGCATCGGAATTCAATAAAAAGGCACAATGCCGACTTAAGTACAAGAAGACTGACTCTTCTTACAGACTATGTTTTGAAACATTCCAGTGACACTAATTATAGATTCCGATGCTTTACTTCAGGTTTACTGTATCCCTCTGACCCTCTTATTGATGAATAAACACAGAAATTGCATCGGAATTAAATAGAAAAGGCACAATGCCGACTTAAGTACAAGAAGACTGACTCTTCATACTGTCTATGTTTTGAACCGATCCAGTGACACTAGTTATAGCTTCTGATGCTTCACTTCAGGTTTACTGTATCCCTTGGACCTTATTATTGACGATGAAACACCGAAATTGCATCGGAATTAAATACGAAAGGCAAAATGCCGACTTAACTACAAGTAGACTTACTCTTCTTACTGGCTATGCTTTGAACCAATCCTGTGACACTAGTTATGGATTCTGATGCTTCACTTCAGGTTTACTGTATCCCTATGACCTTCTTATTGACGATGAAACACTGAAATTGCTTCGGAATTAAATAGAAAAGGCACAATGCCGACTTCTGTACAAGAAGACAGACTCTTCTTACTGTCTATAATTTGAACTATTTCTGTGACACTAGTTATAGATTCCGATGCTTCACATCAGATTTACTGTATCCCTTGAACCTTCTTATTGACTACGAAACACAGAAATTGCATCGGAATTAAATAGAAAAGACACAATGCCGACTTGAGTACAAGAAGACTGACCCTTCCTATTGTCTATGTTTTGAATCATTCCTGTGACACTAGTTATAGATTCCGATGCTTCATTTCAGGTTTACTGTATCCCTCTGACCTTCTTATAGACGATGAAACACAGAAATTGCATCGCAATTAAATAGAAAAGGAACAATGCCTACTTAAGTACAAGAAGAATGACTCTTCCTACTGTCTATGTTTGAACCATTCCTGTGACACTAGTTATAGATTCCAATGCTTCACTTCAGGTTTACTGTATCCCTCTGACCTTCTTATTGACGATGAAACACAGAAATTGCATCGGAATTAAATACAAATGGCACAATGCCGACTCAAGTACAAGATGACAGACTCTTCCTAATGTCTATGATTTGAATCAATTCCTGTGACACTATTTATTGATTCCGATGCTTAACTTCAGGTTTACTGTATCCATCTGACCTTCGTATTGACGATGAAACACAGATAGTGCATCGGAGTTAAATACAAAAGGCACAATGCCGACTTGAGTAAAAGAAGACTGACCCTTCCTATTGTCTATGTTTTGAATCATTCCTGTGACACTAGTTATAGATTCCGATGCTTCATTTCAGGTTTACTGTATCCCTCTGACCTTCTTATAGACGATGAAACACAGAAATTGCATCGCAATTAAATAGAAAAGGAACAATGCCTACTTAAGTACAAGAAGAATGACTCTTCCTACTGTCAATCTTTGAACCATTCCTGTGACACTAGTTATAGATTCCGATGCTTCACTTCAGGTTTACTGTATCCCTCTGACCTTCTTATTGACGATGAAACACAGAAATTGCATCGGAATTAAATATAAATGGCAGAATGCCGACTGAAGTACAAGATGACTGACTCTTCCTAATGTCTATGATTTGAATCAACTCCTGTGACACTATTTATTGATTCCAATGCTTAACTTCAGGTTTACTGTATCCCTCTGACCTTCGTATTGACGATGAAACACAGATAGTGCGTCGGAGTTAAATACGAAAGGCACAATGCCGACTTAAGTACAAGAACACTGACTCTTCCTACTGTCCATGTTTTGAACCATTCCTGTGACACTAGTTATACCTTCCGATGCTTCACTTCAGGTTTACAGTATCCCTTGGACCTTCTTATTGACGATGAAACACAGAAATTGCATCGGAATTAAATAGAAATGGCACAATGCCGACTTAAGTACAAGAAGACTGACTCTTGTTACTTTCTATGTTTGAACCATTCCTGTGACACTAGTTATAGATTCCGATGCTTCACTTCAGGTGTACTGCATCCCTTGGACATTGTTATTGACAATGAAACACGGAAATTGCATCGGAATTAACTAGAAAAGGCACAATGCCGACTTAAGTACAAGAAGGCTGACTCTTCTTACTGCCTAAGTTTTTGAACCATTCCTGTGACACTAGTTATAGATTCCGATGCTTCACTTCAGGTTTACTGTATCCCTCTGACCTTCTTATTGACGATGAAGCACAGTTATTGACTCGAAATTCAATATAAAGGCACAATGCCGACTTAAGTACATCGAGACTGACTCTTCTTACTGACTATGTTTTGAACCATTCCTGTGACACTAGTTATTGATTCCGATGCTTCACTTCAGGTTTACTGTATCCCTCTGACCTTCTAATTGACGATGAAACACAGAAATTGCATCGGAATTAAATACAAAAGGCACAATGCCGACTTATGTAAAAAGACTGACTCATCCTACTGTCTATGTTTTGAACCATTCCTGTGACACTAGTTACAGATTCCCATACTTCACTTCAGTTTTACTGTATCCCTCTGACCTTCTTATTGATGACGAATCACAGAAATTGCATCGGAATTAAATAGAAGTGGCACAAAGCAGACTTAAGTACAAGAAGACTGACTCTTCCTACTGGCTATGATTTGAACCATTCCTGTGACACTAGTTATAGATTCCGATGCTTCACTTCAGGTTTACTGTATCCCTCTGACCTTCTTATTGACGATGACACACAGAAATTGCATCGGAATTAAATAGAAAAGGCACAAAGCTGACTTAAGTACAAGAAGACTGACTTATCTTACTGTCTATGATTTGAACCATTCCAGTGACATTAGTTATAGGTTTTGATGCTTCACTTCACGTTTACTGTGTCCCTCTGACCTTGTTATTGAAGACGAAACACAGAATTTGCATCGGGATAATAATACATAAGGCACAATGCCGACTTAAGTACAAGAAGACTGACTCTTCTTACTGACTATGTTTTGAATCATTTCTGTGACACTAGTTATAGACTCCGATGCTTCACTTCAGGTTTACTGTATCGATCTGACCTTCTTATTGACGATGAAACACAGAAATTGCATCGGAATTCAATAAAAAGGCACAATGCCGACTTAAGTACAAGAAGACTGACTCTTCTTACAGACTATGTTTTGAACCATTCCAGTGACACTAATTATAGATTCCGATGCTTTACTTCAGGTTTACTGTATCCCTCTGACCTTATTGATGAAGAAACACAGAAATTGCATCGGAATTGAATAGAAAAGGGACAATGCCGACTTAAGTACAAGAAGACTGACTCTTCATACTGTTTATGTTTTGAACCGATCCAGTGACACTAGTTATTGCTTCCGATGCGTCACTTCAGGTTTACTGTATCCCTTGGACCTTCTTATTGACGATGAAACACCGAAATTGCATCGGAATTAAATACGAAAGACACAATGCCGACGTAAGTACAAGAAGACTGACTCTTCTTCTGTCTATGTTTTGAACCATTCCTGTGACACTAGTTATAGATCCTGATGCTTGACTTCAGGTGTACTGCATCCCTTGGACCTTCTTATTGACGATGAAACACAGAAATTGCATCGGAATTAAATAGAAAAGACACAATGCCGACTTGAGTACAAGAAGACTGACCCTTCCTATTGTCTATGTTTTGAATCATTCCTGTGACACTAGTTATAGATTCCGATGCTTCATTTCAGGTTTACTGTATCCTTCTGACCTTCTTATAGACGATGGAACACAGAAATTGCATCGGAATTAAATAGAAAAGGAACAATGCCTATTTAAGTACAAGAAGAATGACTCTTCCTACTGTCTATGTTTGAACCATTCCTGTGACACTAGTTATAGATTCCGATGCTTCACTTCAGGTTTACTGTATACCTCTGACCTTCTTATTGACGATGAAACACAGAAATTGCATCGGAATTAAATACAAACGGCACAATGCCGACTCAAGTACAAGATGACTGACTCTTCCTAATGTCTATGATTTGAATCACTTCCTGTGACACTATTTATAGATTCCGATGCTTAACTTCAGGTTTACTGTATCCCTCTGACCTTCGTATTGACGATGAAACACAGATAGTGCATCGGAGTTAAATACAAAAGGCACAATGCCGACTTAAGTACAAGAACACTGACTCTTCTTACTGTCTACGTTTTGAACCATTCCTATGACACTAGTTATAGGTTCCGATTCTTCACTTCAGGTTTACTGTATCCTTCTGACCTTCTTATTGACGATGAAACACAGAAATTGTATCGGAATTAAATACAAAAGGCACAATGCCGACTCAAGTACAAGAAGACTGACTCCTCCTACTGTCTATGTTTTGAACCATTCCTGTGACACTAGTTATAGATTCCGATGCTTCACTTCAGGTTTACTGTATCCCTCTGACTTTCTTAGTGACGATAAAACACAGAAATTGCATCGGAATTAAATAGAAAAGCCACAAAGCTGACTTAAGTACAAGAAGACTGACTCATCTTACTGTCTATGATTTGAACCATTCCAGTGACACTAGTTATAGGTTTTGATGCTTCACATCACGTTTACTGTGTCAATCTGACCTTCTTATAGAAGACGAAACACAGAATCTGCATCGGGATAATAATACATAAGGCACAATGCCGACTTAAGTACAAGAAGACTGACTCTTCTTACTGACTATGTTTTGAATCATTCCTGTGACACTAGTTATAGACTCCGATGCTTCACTTCAGGTTTACTGTATCGATCTGACCTTCATATTGACGATGAAACACAGAAATTGCATCGGAATTCAATAAAAAGGCACAATGCCGACTTAAGTACAAGAAGACTGACTCTTCTTACAGACTATGTTTGAACCATTCCAGTGACACTTATTATAGATTAGGATGCTTTACTTCAGGTTTACTGTATCCCTCTGACCTTCTTATTGACGATGAAACACAGAAATTGCATCGGAATTAGATACAAAAAGCACAATGCCGACTTGAGTACAAGAAGACTGACACTTCCTATTGTCTATGTTTGAACCAATCCTGTGACACTAGTTATAGATCCCGATGCTTCACTTCAGGTTTACTGTATCCCTCTGACCTTCTTATTGACGATGAATCACAGAAATTGAATTGGAATTAGATAGAAAAGGCACAATACCGACATAAGTACAAGAAGACTGACTCTTCATACTGTCTATGTTTTGAACCGATCCAGTGACACTAGTTATAGCTTCTGATGCTTCACTTCAGGTTTACTGTATCCCTTGGACCTTATTATTCACGATGAAACACCGAAATTGCATCGGAATTAAATACGAAAGGCACAATGCCGACCTAAGTACAAGAAGACTGACTCTTCTTACTGTCTATGTTTTGAACCATTCCTGTGACACTAGTTATAGATTCTGATGCATGACTTCATGTGTACTGCACCCCTTGGACCTTCTTATTGACGATGAAACACAGAAATTGCATAGGAATTAAATAGAAAGGGCACAATGCTGACTTAAGTACAAGAAGACTGATTCTTCTTACTGTTTATGATTTGAACCATTCCTGTGACACTAGTTTTTGATTCCGATGCTTCACTTCAGGTGTACTGAATCCCTTGGACCTTCTTATTGACGATGAAACACAGATATTACATCGGAATTAAATACAAAAGGCACAATGCCGACATAACTACAAGTAGACTTACTCTTCTTACTGGCTATGCTTTGAACCAATCCTGTGACACTAGTTATGTATGCTGATGCTTCACTTCAGGTTTACTGTATCCCTATGACCTTCTTATTGACGATGAAACACAGAAATTACATCGGAATTAAATAGAAAAGGCGCAATGCCGACTTCAGTACAAGAAGACAGACTCTTCTTATTGTCTATAATTTGAACCATTTCTGTGACACTAGTTATAGATTCCGATGCTTCACATCAGGTTTACTGTATCCCTTGGACCTTCTTATTAACTACGAAACACTGAAATTGCATCGGAATTAAATACAAATGGCACAATGCCGACTCAAGTACAAGATGACTGACTCTTCCTAATGTCTATGATTTGAATCAATTACTGTGACACTATTTATTGATTCCGATGCTTAACATCAGGTTTACTGTATCCCTCTGACCTTCGTATTGACGATGAAACACAGATTGTGCATCGGAGTTAAATACAAAAGGCACAATGCCGACTTAAGTACAAGAACACTCATTCTTCCTACTGTCCATGCTTTGAACCATTCCTGTGACACTAGTTATACCTTCCGATGCTTCACTTCAGGTTTACTGTATCCCTCTGACCTTCCTATTGACGATGAAACACCGAAATTGCATCGGAATTAAATACAATAGGCACAATGCCGACTTAAGTACAAGAAGACTGATCCTTCTTACTGTCTATGTTTTGAACCATTCCTGTGTCACTAGTTATATATTCCGATGCTTCACTTCAGGTTTACAGTATCCCTTGGACCTTCTTATTGACGATGAAACACAGAAATTGCATCGGAATTAAATAGAAATGGCACAATGCCGACTTAAGTACAAGAAGACTGACTCTTCTTACTTTCTATGTTTTGAACCATTCCTGTGACTCTAGTTATATATTCCGATACTTCACTTCAGGTGTACTGCATCCCTTGGACATTGTTATTGACAATGAAACACGGAAATTGCATCGGAATTAAATACAAAAGGCACAATGCCGACTTACGTACAAGAAGACTGACTCATCCTACAGCCTAAGTTTTGAACCATTCCTGTGACACTAGTTATAGATTCCGATGCTTCACTTCAGGTTTACTGTATCCCTCTGACCTTCTTATTGACGATGAAGCACAGTTATTGACTCGAAATTCAATATAAAGGCACAATGCCGACTTAAGTACAAGGAGACTGACTCTTCTTACTGACTATGTTTTGAACTATTCCTGTGACACTAGTTACAGATTCCCATACTTCACTTCACGTTTACTGTGTCCCTCTGACCTTCTTATTGAAGACGAAACACAGAATTTGCATCGGGATAATAATACATAAGGCACAATGCCGACTTAAGTACAAGAAGACTGACTCTTCTTACTGACTATGTTTTGAATCATTCCTGTGACACTAGTTATAGACTCCGATGCTTCACTTCAGGTTTACTGTATCGCTCTGACCTTCTTATTGACGATGAAACACAGAAATTGCATCGGAATTCAATAAAAGTCACAATGCCGACTTCAGAACAAGAAGACTGACTCTTCATACTGTCTATGTTTTGAACCGATCCAGTGATACTAGTTATAGCTTCCGATGCTTCACTTCAGGTTTACTGTATCCCTTGGACCTTCTTATTGACGATGAAACACCGAAATTGCATCGGAATTAAATACGAAAGGCACAATGCCGACCTAAGTACAAGAAGACTGACTCTTCTTACTGTCTGTGTTTTGAACCATTCCTGTGACACTAGTTATAGATTCTGATGCTTGACTTCAGGTGTACTGCATCCCTTGGTCCTTCTTATTGACGATGAAACACAGAAATTGCATCGGAATTAAATAGAAAGGGGACAATGCTGACTTAAGTACAAGAAGACTGATTCTTCTTACTGTTTATGATTTGAACCATTCCTGTGACACTAGTTTATGATTCCGATGCTTCACTTTAGGTGTACTGAATCCCTTGGACCTTCTTATTGACGATGAAACACAGAAATTACATCGGAATTAAATACAAAAAGCACAATGCCGACTTGAGTACAAGAAGACTGACCCTTCCTATTGTCTATGCTTTGAATCATTCCTGTGACACTAGTTATAGATTCCGATGCTTCATTTCAGGTTTACTGTATCCCTCTGACCTTCTTATAGACGATGAAACACAGAAATTGCATCGCAATTAAATAGAACAGGAGCAATGGCTACTTCAGTACAAGAAGAATGACTCTTCCTACTGTCTATGTTTGAACCATTCCTGTGACACTAGTTATAGATTCCGATGCATCACTTCAGGTTTACTGTATCCCTCTGACCTTTTATTGACGATGAAACACAGAAATTGCATCGGAATTAAATACAAATGGCACAATGCCGACTCAAGTACAAGATGACTGACTCTTCCTAAAGTCTATGATTTGAATCAATTCCTGTGACACTATTTATTGATTCCGATGCTTAACTTCAGGTTTACTGTATCGCTCTGACCTTCGTAATGACGATGAAACACAGATAGTGCATCGGAGTTAAATACAAACGGCACAATGCCGACTTAAGTACAAGAACACTGACTCTTCCTACTGTCCATGTTTTGAACCATTCCTGTGACACTAGTTATACCTTCCGATGCTTCACTTCAGGTTTACTGTATCCCTCTGACCTTCCTATTGACGATGAAACACCGAAATTGCATCGGAATTAAATACAAAAGGCACAATGCCGACTTAAGTAAAAGAAGACTGACTCTTCCTACTCTCTATGCTTTGAACCATTCCTGTGACACTAGATATAGATTCCGATGCTTCACTTCAGGTTTACTGTATCCCTCTGACCTTCTTATTGACGATGAAACACAGAAATTGCATCGGAATTAAATACAAAAGGCACAATGCCGACTTAAGTACAAAAAGACGGACTCTTATTACTGTCTATGTTTTGAACCATTCCTGTGACACTAGTTATAGATTCCGATGCTTCACTTCAGGTGTACTGCATCCCTTGGACATTGTTATTGACAATGAAACACGGAAATTGCATCGGAATTAACTAGAAGAGGCACAATGCCGACTTACGTACAAGAAGACTGACTCTTCTTACTGCCTGTGTTTTGAACCATTCCTGTGACACTAGTTATAGATTCCGATGCTTCATTTCAGGTTTACTGTATCCCTCTGACCTTCTTATTGACGATGAAGCACAGTTATTGACTCGGAATCCAATATAAACGCACAATGCCGATTTAAGTACAGGGACACTGACTCTTCTTACTAACTATGTTTTGAACCATTCCTGTGACACTAGTTATGGATTCCGATGCTTCACTTCAGGTTTACTGTATCCCTCTGACCTTCTTATTGACGATAAAACACAGAAATTGCATCGGAAATTAATACAAAAGGCACAATGCCGACTTAAGTACAAGAAGACTGACTCTTCCTACTCTCTATGTGTTGAACCATTCCTGTGACACTATATATAGATTCCGATGCTTCACTTCAGGTTTACTGTATCCCTCTGACCTTCTTATTGACGATGAAACACAGAAATTGCATCGGAATTAAATACAAAAGGCACAATGCCGACTTAAGTACAAAAAGACGGACTCTTATTACTGTCTATGTTTTGAACCATTCCTGTGACACTAGTTATAGATTCCGATGCTTCACTTCAGGTTTACTGTATCCCTTGGACCTTCTTATTGACGATGAAACACAGAAATTGCATCGGAAATTAATACAAAAGGCACAATGCCGACTTATGTTCGAAAGACTGACTCATCCTACTGTCTATGTTTTCAACCCATCCATTGACACTAGTTACAGATTCCCATACTTCACTTCAGGTTTACTGTATCCCTCTGACCTTCTTATTGATGACGAAGCACAGAAATTGCATCGGAATTAAATAGAAGAGGCACAATGCAGACTTAAGTACAAGAAGACTGACTCTTCCTGCTGTCTATGTTTTGAACCATTCCTGTGACACTAGTTATAGATTCCGATGCTTCACTTCCGGTTTACTGTATCCCTCTGACCTTCTTACTGACAATGTAACACAGAAATTGCATCGGAATTAAATAGAAAAGGCACAAAGCTGTCTTAAGTACAAGAAGACTGACTCATCTTACTGTCTATGATTTGAACCATTCCAGTGACACTAGTTATAGGTTTTGATGCTTCACTTCACGTTTTCTGTGTCTCTCTGACCTTCTTATTGAAGACGAAACACAGAATTTGCATCGGGATAATAATACATAAGGCACAATGCCGACTTAAGTACACGAAGACTGACTCTTCTTACTGACTATGTTTTGAATCATTCCTGTGTCACTAGTTATAGATTCCGATGCTTCACTTCAGGATTACTGTATCGCTCTGTCCTTCTTATTGACGATGAAACACAGAAATTGCATCGGAATTCAATAAAAAGGCACAATGCCGACTTAAGTACAAGAAGACTGACTCTTCTTACAGACTATGTTTTGAACCATTCCAGTGACACTAATTATAGATTCCGATGCTTTACTTCAGGTTTACTGTATCCCTCTGACCTTCCTATTGATGAAGAAACACAGAAATTGCATCGGAATTAAATAGAAAAGGCACAATGCCGACTTAAGTACAAGAAGACTGACTCTTCATACTGTCTATGTTTTGAACCGATCCAATGACACTAGTTATAGCTTCCGATGCTTCACTTCAGGTTTACTGTATCCCTTGCACCTTCTTGACGATGAAACACCGAAATTGCATTGGAATTAAATACGAAATTCACAATGCCGACCTAAGTACAAGAAGACTGACTCTTCTTACTGTCTATGTTTTGAACCAGTCCTGTGACACTAGTTATAGATTCTGATGCTTGACGTCAGGTGTACTGCATCCCTTGGACCTTCTTATTGACGATGAAACACAGAAATTGCATCGGAATTAAATTGAAAGGGCACAATGCTGACTTAAGTACAAGAAGACTGATTCTTCTTACTGTTTATGATTTGAACCATTCCTGTGACACTAGTTTTTGATTCCGATGCTTCACTTCAGGTGTACTGAATCCCTTGGACCTTCTTATTGACGATGAAACACAGAAATTACATCGGAATTAAATACAAAAGCCACAATGCCGACTTAACTACAAGTAGACTTACTCTTCTTACTGGCTATGCTTTGAACCAATCCTGTGACACTAGTTATGGATTCTGATGCTTCACTTCAGGTTTACTGTATCCTTCTGACCTTCTTATTGACGATGAAACACAGAAATTGCGTCGGAATTAAATAGAAAAGGCACAATGCCGACTTCAGTACAAGAAGACAGACTCTTCTTACTGTCTATAATTTGAACCATTTCTGTGACACTAGTTATAGACTCCGATGCTTCACATCAGGTTTACTGTATCCCTTGGTCCTTCTTATTGACTACGAAACACAGAAATTGCATCGGAATTAAATAGAAAAGACACAATGCCGACTTGAGTACAAGAAGACTGACCCTTCCTATTGTCTATGTTTTGAATCATTCCTGTGACACTAGTTATAGATTCCGATGCTTCATTTCAGGTTTACTGTATCCCTCTGACCTTCTTATAGACGATGAAACACAGAAATTGCATCGGAATTAAATAGAAAAAGAACAATGCCTACTTAAGTACAAGAAGAATGACTCTTCCTACTGTCTATGTTTGAACCATTCCTGTGACACTAGTTATAGATTCCGATGCTTCACTACAGGTTTACTGTATCCTTCTGACCTTGTTATTGACGATGAAACACAGAAATTGCATCGGATTTAAATACAAATGGCACAATGCTGACTCAAGTACAAGATGACTGACTCTTCCTAATGTCTATGATTTGATTCAATTCCTGTGACACTATTTATTGATTCCGATGCTTAACTTCAGGTTTACTGTATCCCTCTGACCTTCGTATTGACGATGAAACACAGAAATTGCATTGGAATTAAATAGAAAAGGAACATTGCCTACTTAAGTACAAGAGGAAAGACTCTTCCTACTGTCCATGTTTTGAACCATTCCTGTGACACTAGTTATACCTTCCGATGCTTCACTTCAGGTTTACTGTATCCCTCTGACCTTCCTATTGACGATGAAACACCGAAATTGCATCGGAATTAAACACAATAGGCACAATGCCGACTTAAGTACAAGAAGACTGATCCTTCTTACTGTCTATGTTTTGAACCATTCCTGTGACACTAGTTATAGATTCCGATGCTTCACTTCAGGTTTACAGTATCCCTTGGACCTTCTTAGTGACGATGAAACACAGAAATTGCATCGGAATTAAATAGAAATGGCACAATGCCAACTTAAGTACAAGAAGACTGACTCTTCTTACTTTCTATGTTTTGAACCATTCCTGTGACACTAGTTATAGATTCCGATGCTTCACTTCAGGTGTACTGCATCCCTTGGACATTGTTATAGACAATGAAACACGGAAATTGCATCGGAATTAACTAGAGAAGGCAGAATGCCGACTTAAGTACAAGAAGACTGACTCTTCTTACTGCCTATGATTTGAACCATTCCTGTGACACTAGTTATAGATTCCGATGCTTCGCTTCAGGTTTACTGTATCCCTCTGACCTTCTTATTGACGATGAAGCACAGTTATTGACTCGGAATTCAATATAAAGGCACAATGCCGACTTAAGTACAAGGAGACTGACTATTCTTACTGACTATGTTTTGAACCATTCCTGTGACACTAGTTATAGATTCCGATGCTTCACTTCAGGTTTACTGTATCCTTCCGACCTTCTTATTGACTATGAAACACAGAAATTGCATCGGAATTAAATACAAAAGGCACAATGCCGACTTAAGTACAAGAAGACTGACACTTCCTACTCTCTATGTTTTGAACCATTCCTGTGACACTAGATATAGATTCCGGTGCTTCACTTCAGGTTTACTGTATCCCTCTGACCTTCTTATTGACGATGAAACACAGAAATTGCATCGGAATTAAATACCAAAGGCACAATGCCGACTTAAGTACAAAAAGACGGACTCTTATTACTGTCTATGTTTTGAACCATTCCTGTGACACTAGTTATAGATTCCGATGCTTCACTTCAGGTTTACTGTTTCCCTTGGACCTTCTTATTGACGATGAAACACAGAAATTGCATCGGAATTAAATACAAGGTCCGGCAGAAAAACCTCCCCTTTAAGGAAAGCTAATAAAAACAAAACCAAATAAGGTAGATCAATTTTATTTATACTAAATAAAAGTACATATTATGCCACTTCAGAAAATACTCTTATGGTCTTACTTTTTAAATAAAACATCCCTTAATTGGCTTCCTGCACTGTAGACACACTGTTTGAGTCTTTCCCTGAAGTTATTCATTACTCTTTGAGTCATTTCAGGTGGAATAGCTTCAACCTCTTGTGTAATTGCTTCTTTCAGGGCTCGTAAAGATTGTGGACGTTGTTCATAAACTTTTGCTTTTAAATAGCCCCAAAGAAAGAAATCACAGGGCGTTAAGTCCGGCGATCGTGGGGGCCAGCCAATGTCTCCACGCAACGAGATCACATGTCCAGGAAACATTTCCTTCACCAATGCCAGTGACTGCCGCGCTGTGTGGGCTGTAGCACCATCTTGCTGGAACCACACGTTCTCTATTTCACCAAAAAGCTCCCTTAGTTGCGGTTGGAGAAAGTCGCGGAGCATTGCACAATAGCGTTCACTGTTGACGGTTAAATTCCTGTCATTTTCTTCGAAAAAGTAAGGACCCATCACTCCGGAATTGTAAACACCACACCATACTGTTACTTTAGGGCTATGAAGTGGTCGTTGATGAAGTTCTTGGGGATTGTGTTCCCACCAGTACCTGCAATTTTGGCTGTTCACTGTTCCGGCAAGCTGAAAGTGTGCTTCATCAGAAAAAATCACAATATCGTTGGGACGAATGTTCCGAAGAAGGTCTTGGCACAAACTTACACGGACACCACAGTCTCGTTCACTCAGTTCCTGTGTAGTTACAATTTTGTAAGGATGCATTTTAAGATCTCGATACAAGATTCTTCTCACATTTCGATCAGATATTCGTAATGCTGCCACATGCTTTTTAGCGGATCGTCGAGGAGATTGTTGAACTGAAGCTCTAACTGCATCAACATTTCCGGGGCCTGTTGCAGTCCGTGGTCGTCCAGGTGGTTTCCTTTTTTATGCGGAACCTGTCTCACGAAAGTTAGCAACCCAAGAATAAATTGTTTTCTTATCGGGAACAGGGTCCCGTCGTCCGAGCGCAAAGCGAACGCGAAAAGCACGTTGAGTATTAATAGGCGATTCGCCATTTTGAATAAAATCTTCCACTACGAAGGCACGATGTTCACCAGACCACGCCATGGCGCACACTGAAAACGGCACGTAGGCAGCTACTTAACGACGCGCCCCCACCACTCTGCTCCTTCTACTGTCCGCCGCACGTTACTTTGTAATCGGGGAGTTTTTTATGCCTGACCCTGTACAAAAGGCACAATGCCGACTTATGTACAAAAGACTGACTCATCCTACTGTCTATGTTTTGAACCATTCCTGTGACACTAGTTACAGATTCCCATACTTCACTTCAGGTTTACTGTATCCCTCTGACCTTCTTATAGACGATGAAACACAGAAATTGCATCGGAATTAAATAGAAAAGGAACAATGCCTACTTAAGTACAAGAAGAATGACTCTTCCTACTGTCTATGTTTGAACCATTCCTGTGACACTAGTTATAGATTCCGATGCTTCACTTCAGGTTTACTGTATCCTTCTGACCTTGTTATTGACGATGCAACACAGAAATTGCATCGGATTTAAATACAAATGGCACAATGCCGACTCAAGTACAAGATGACTGACTCTTCCTAATGTCTATGATTTGAATCAATTCCTGTGACACTATTTATTGATACCGATGCTTAACTTCAGGTTTACTGTATCCCTCTGACCTTCGTGTTGACGATGAAACACAGAAATTGCATCGGAATTAAATAGAAAAGGAACAATGCCTACTTAAGTACAAGAAGAATGACTCTTCCTACTGTCCGTGTTTAACCATTCCTGTGACACTAGTTATACCTTCCGATGCTTCACTTCAGGTTTACTGTATCCCTCTGACCTTCCTATTGACGATGAAACACCGAAATTGCATCGGAATTAAATACAATAGGCACAATGCCGACTTAAGTACAAGAAGACTGATCCTTCTTACTGTCTATGTTTTGAACCATTCCTGTGAAACTAGTTATAGATTCCGATGCTTCACTTCAGGTTTACAGTATCCCTTGGGCCTTCTTATTGACGATGAAACACAGAAATTGCATCGGAATTAAATAGAAATGGCACAATGCCGACTTAAGTACAAGAAGACTGACTCTTCTTACTTTCTATGTTTTGAACCATTCCTGTGACAGTAGTAATAGATTCCGATGCTTCACTTCAGGTGTACTGCATCCCTTGGACATTGTTATTGACAATGAAACACGGAAATTGCATCGGAATTAACTAGAAAAGGCACAATGCCGACTTAAGTACAAGAAGACTGACTCTTCTTACTGCCTATGTTTTGAACCATTCCTGTGACACTAGTTATAGATTCCGATGCTTCACTTCAGGTTGACTGTATCCCTCTGACCTTCTTATTGACGATGAAGCACAGTTATTGATTCGGAATTCAATATAAAGGCACAATGCCGACTTAAGTGCAAGGAGACTGACTCTTCTTACTGACTATGATTTGAACCATTCCTGTGACACTAGTTATAGATTCCGATGCTTCACTTCAGGTTTACTGTATCCCTCTGACCTTCTTATTGACTATGAAACACAGAAATTGCATCGGAATTAAATACAAAAGGCACAATGCCGACTTAAGTACAAGAAGACTGACTCTTCCTACTCTCTATGTTTTGAACCATTCCAGTGACACTAGATATAGATTCCGATGCCTCACTTCAGATTTACTGTATCCCTCTGACCTTCTTATTGACGATGAAACACAGAAATTGCATCGGAATTAAATACAAAAGGCACAATGGCGACTTAAGTACAAAAAGACGGACTCTTATTACTGTCTATGTTTTGAACCATTCCTGTGACACTAGTTATAGATTCCGATGCTTCACTTCAGGTTTACTGTATCCCTTGGACCTTCTTTTTGACGATGAAACACAGAAATTGCATCGGAATTAAATACAAGGTCCGGCAGAAAAACCTCCCCTTTAAGGAAAGCTAATAAAAACAAAAGCAAATAAGGTCGATCAATTTTATTTATACTAAATAAAAGTACATATAATGCCACTTCAGAAAATACTCTTATGGTCTTACTTTTTAAATAAACCATCTCTTAAATGGCTTCCTGCACTGTCGACACACTGTTTGAGTCTTTCCCTGAAGTTATTCATTACTCTTTGAGTCATTTCAGGTGGAATAGCTTCAACCTCTTGTGTAATTGCTTCTTTCAGGGCTCGTAAAGATTGTGGACGTTGTTCATAAACTTTTGCTTTTAAATAGCCCCAAAGAAAGAAATCACAGGGCGTTAAGTCCGGCGATCGTGGGGGCCAGCCAATGTCTCCACGCAACGAGATCACATGTCCAGGAAACATTTCCTTCACCAATGCCAGTGACTGCCGCGCTGTGTGGGCTGTAGCACCATCTTGCTGGAACCACACGTTCTCTATTTCACCAAAAAGCTCCCTTAGTTGCGGTTGGAGAAAGTCGCTGAGCATGGCACAATAGCGTTCACTGTTGACGGTTAAATTCCTGTCATTTTCTTCGAAAAAGTAAGGACCGATCACTCCGGAATTGTAAACACCACACCATACTGTTGCTTTAGGGCTATGAAGTGGTCGTTGATGAAGTTCTTGGGGATTGTGTTCCCACCAGTACCTGCAATTTTGGCTGTTCACTGTTCCGGCAAGCTGAAAGTGTGCTTCATCAGAAAAAATCACAATATCGTTGGGACGAATGTTCCGAAGAAGGTCTTGGCACAAACTTACACGGACACCACAGTCTCGTTCACTCAGTTCCTGTGTAGTTACAATTTTGTAAGGATGCATTTTAAGATCTCGATACAAGATTCTTCTCACATTTCGATCAGATATTCGTAATGCTGCCGCATGCTTTTTAGCGGATCGTCGAGGAGATTGTTGAACTGAAGCTCTAACTGCATCAACATTTCCGGGGCCTGTTGCAGTCCGTGGTCGTCCAGGTGGTTTCCTTTTTTATGCGGAACCTGTCTCACGAAAGTTAGCAACCCAAGAATAAATTGTTTTCTTATCGGGAACAGGGTCCCGTCGTCCGAGCACAAAGCGAACGCGAAAAGCACGTTGAGTATTAATAGGCGATTCGCCATTTTGAATAAAATCTTCCACTACGAAGGCACGATGTTCACCAGACCACGCCATGGCGTACACTGAAAACGGCACGTAGGCAGCTACTTAACGACGCGCCCCCACCACTCTGCTCCTTCTACTGTCCGCTGCACGTTACTTTGTAATCGGGGAGTTTTTTTGGCCTGACCCTGTACAAAAGGCACAATGCCGACTTATGTACAAAAGACTGACTCATCCTACTGTCTATGTTTTGAACCATAACTGTGACACTAGTTACAGATTCCCATACTTCACTTCAGGTTTACTGTATCCCTCTGACCTTCTTATAGACGATGAAACACAGAAATGGCATCGGAATTAAATAGAAAAGGAACAATGCCTACTTAAGTACAAGAAGAATGAATCTTCCTACTGTCTACGTTTGAACCATTCCTATGACACTAGTTATAGATTCTGATGCTTCACTTCAGGTTTACTGTGTCCCTCTGACCTTCTTATTGACGACGAAACACAGAAATTTCATCGGAATTAAATACAAAAGGCACAATGCCGACTTAAGAACAAAAAAACTGACTCTTCTTACTGACTATGTTTTGAACCATTCCTGTGACACTAGTTATAGATTCCGATGCTTCACTTCAGGTTTACTGTATCCCTTGGACCTTCTTATTGACGATGAAACACAGAAATTGCATCGGAATTAAATACAAAAGGCACATTGCCGACATATGTACAAAAGACTGACTCATCTTACTCCCTATGTTTTGAACCGTTCCTGTGACACTAGTTATAGATTCCGATGCTTCACCTCAGGTTTACTGTATCTCTCTGACCATCTTATTGACGATGAAACACAGAAATTGCATCGGAATTAGATACAAAAAGCACAATGCTGACTTCAGTACAAGAGGACCGACTCTTCTTACTGTCTATGTTTTGAACCACTCCTGTGACACTAGTTATAGATTCCGATGCTTCACTTCAGGTTTACTGTATCCCTTGGACCTTCTTATTGACGATGAAACACAGAATTTGCTTGGGAATTAAATAGAAAAGGCACAATGCCGACTTGAGTACTATAAGACTGACCCTTCCTATTGTCTATGTTTTGAACCATTCCTGTGACACTAGTTATAGATTCCGATGTTTCACTTCAGGTTTACTGTATCCCTCTGTCCTTCTTATTGACGATGAAACACAGATATTGCATCGGAATTAAATACAAAAGGCACAATGCAGACTCAAGTACAAGATGACTGACTCTTCCTACTGACTATGTTTTGAACCATTCCTGTGACACTGTTATAGATTCCGATGCTTAACTTCAGGTTTACTGTATCCTACTGACGTTCTTATTGACGATGAAACACAGAAATTGCATCGGAATTAAATAGTAAAGGCACAATGCTGACTTAAGTACAAGAAGACTGACTCATCCTACTGTCTATGATTTGAACCATTCCTGTGACACCAGTTATAGATTCCGATGCTTCACCTCAGGTGTACTGTATCACTTGGACTTTCTTATTGACGATGTAACACAGAAATTGCATCGGAATTAAATACAAAAGGCACAATGCCGACTTAAGCACAAGTGAATGACTCTTCTTACTGTCCATATTTTGAACCATTCCTGTGACACTAACTATAGATTCTGATGCTTCACTTCAGGTTTACTGTGTCCGTCTGACCTTCTTATTAACGACGAAACACAGAAATTGCATCGGAATTAAATACAAAAGGCACAATGCCGACTTAAGTACAAGAAGACTGACTCTTCTTACTGACTATGTTTTGAACCATTCCTGTGACACTAGTTATAGATTCCGATGCTTCACTTCAGGTTTACGGTATCCCTCCGACCTTCTTATTGACGAAACACAGAAATTGAATCGGAATTCAATGAAAAGGCACAATGCAGACTTAAGTACAAGAGGACTGACTCTTCTTGCTGACTATGTTTTGAACCATTCCTGTGACACTAGTTATAGATTCCGATGCTTCACTTCAGGTTTACTGTATCTCTCTAACCTCCTTATTGACGATCAAACACAGAAATTGCATCGGAATTAATACAAAACGCACAATGCTTACTTCAGTACAAGAGGACCGACTCTTCTTACTGTCTATGTTTTGAACCATTCCTGTGACACTAGTTATAGATTCCGATGCTTCACTTCAGGTTCACTATATCCCTAGGACCTTCTTATTGACGACGAAACACAGAAATTGCATCGGAATTAAATAGAAAAGGCACAATGCCGACTTGAGTACAAGAAGACTGACACTTCCTATTGTCCATGTTTCGAACCATTCCTGTGACACTAGTTATAGATTCCGATGCTTCACTTCAGGTTTACTGTATCCCTCTGACCATCTTATTGACGATGAAGCACAGAAATTGCATCGGATTTCAATAAAAAGGCACAATGCCGACTTAAGTACAAGAAGACTGACTCTTCTTACTGAGTATGTTTTGAACCATTCCTGTGACACTAGTTATAGATTCCGATGCTTCACTTCAGGTTTACTGTATCCCTCTGTCCTTCGTATTGACGATGGACCACAGAAATTGCACGGAATTCAATAAAAAGGCACAATGCCGACTTAAGTACAAGAAGACTGACTCTTCTTACTGACTATGTTTTGAAGCATTCCTGTGACACTAGTTATAGATTCCGATGCTTCACTTCAGGTTTACTGTATCCCTCTGACCTTCTTATTGACGACGAAACACAGAAATTGCATCGGAATTAAATAGAAGAGGCACAATGCAGACTTAAGTACAAGTAGACTGACTCTTCCTACTGTCTATGTTTTGAACCGTTCCTGTGACACTAGTTATAGATTCCGATGCTTCACCTCAGGTTTACTGTATCCCTCTGACCATGTTATTGACGATGAAACACAGAAATTGCATCGGAATTAAATACAAAAGGCACAATGCCGACTTAAGTACAAGAAGACGGACTCTTATTACTGTCTATGATTTGAACCATTCCTGTGACACTAGTTATAGCTTCCGATGCTTCACTTCAGGTTAACTATATCCATTGGAACTTCTTATTGACGATGAAATACAGAAATTGCATCGGAATTAAATACAAAAGGCTCAATGCCGACTTATGTACAAAAGACTGACTCATCTTACTGTCTATGTTTTGAACCATTCCTGTGACACTAGTTATAGATTCTGATGCTTCACTTCAGGTTTACTGTATCCCTCTGACCTTCTTATTGACGACGAAACACAGAAATTACATCGGAATTAAATAGAAAAGACTCAATGCAGACTTAAGTACAAGTAGACTGACTCTTCCTACTGACTATGTTTTGAACCGTTCCTGTGATACTAGTTATAGATTCCGATGCTTCACCTCAGGTTTACTGTATCTCTCTGACCTTCTTATTGACGATGAAACACAGAAATTGCATCGGAATTAGATACAAAAAGCACAATGCTGACTTCAGTACAAGAGGACCGACTCTTCTTACTGTCTATGTTTTGAACCAATCCTGTGACACTAGTTATAGCTTCCGATGCTTCACTTCACGTTTACTGTATCCCTAGGACCTTCTTATTGACGATGAAACACAGAAATTGCATCGGAATTAAATAGAAAAGGCACAATGCCGACTTGAGTACAAGAAGACTGACCCTTCCTATTGTCTATGTTTTGAACCATTCCTGTGACACTAGTTATAGATTCCGATGCTTCACTTCAGGTTTACTGTATCCCTCTGACGTTCTTATTGTCGATGAAACACAGAAATTGCATCGGAATTAAATAGAAAAGGCACAATGCCGACTTAAGTACAAGAAGAATGACTCTTCCTACTGTCTATGTTTGAACCATTCCTGTGACCCTAGTTATAGATTCCGATGCTTCACTTCAGGTTTACTGTGTCCCTCTGACCTTCTTATTGACGACGAAACACAGAAATTACATCGGAATTAAATACATAAGGCACAATGACGACTTAAGTACAAGGAGACTGACTCTTCTTACTGACTATGATTTGAACCATTCCTGTGACACTAGTTATAGATTCCGATGTTTCACTTCAGGTTTACGGTATCCCTCCGACCTTCTTATTGACGATGAAACACAGAAATTGAATCGGAATTCAATGAAAAGGCACAATGCCGACTTAAGTACAAGAGGACTGACTCTTCTTACTGACTATGTTTTGAACCATTCCTGTGACACTAGTTATAGATTCCGATGCTTCACTTCAGGTTTACTGTATCCCTTGGACCTTCTTATTGACGGTGAAACACAGAAATTGCATCGGAATTAAATACAAAAGGCACAATGCCGACTTAAGTACAAGAAGACTGACTCTTCCTACTCTCTATGTTTTGAACCATTCCTGTGGCACTAGATTTAGATTCCGATGCTTCACTTCAGGTTTACTGTATACCTCTGACCTTCTTATTGACGATGAAACACAGAAATAGCATCGGAATTAAATACAAAAGGCACAATGCCGACTTAAGTACAAGAAGACGGCCTCTTATTACTGTCTATGTTTTGAACCATTCCTGTGACACTAGTTACAGATTCCGATGGTTCACTTCAGGTTTACTGTTTCCCTTGGACCTTCTTATTGACGATGAAACACAGAAATTGCATCGGAATTAAATACAAATGGCACAATGCCGACTTATGTACAAAAGACTGACTCATCTTACTGTCTATGATTTGAACCATTCCTGTGACACTAGTTATAGATTCCGATGCTTCACTTCAGGTTTACTGTATCCCTCTGACCTTCTTATTGACGATGAAACACAGAAATTGCATCGGAATTAGATACAAAAAGCATAATGCTGACTTCAGTACAAGAGGACCGACTCTTCTTACTGTCAATGTTTTGAACCATTCCTGTGACACTAGTTATAGATTCTGATGCTTCACTTCAGGTTTACTGTATCCCTTGGACCTTCTTATTGACGACGAGACACAGAAATTGGATCGGAATTAAATAGAAAAGGCACAATGCCGACTTGAGTACAAGAAGACTGACATTTCCTATTGTCTATGTTTTGAACCATTCTTGTGACACTAGTTATAGGTTCCGATGCTTCACTTCTGGTTTACTGTATTGCTCTGACCTTCTTATTGACGATGAAACACAGAAATTGCATCGGAATTAAATACAAAATGCACAATGCAGACTCAAGTACAAGTTGACTGACTCTTCCTACTGTCTATGTGTTGAACCATTCCTGTGTCACTAGTTATAGATTCCGATGCTTAACTTCAGGTTTACTGTATCCCTCTGACGTTCTTATTGACGATGAAACACAGAAATTGCATCGGAATTAAATAGAAAAGGCACAGTGCTGGTTTAAGTACAAGAAGACTGACTCATCCTACTGTCTATGATTTGAACCATTCCTGTGACACAAGTTATAGATTCCGATGCCTCACTTCTGGTGTACTGATCCCTTGGACTTTCTTATTGACGATGAAACACAGAAATTGCATCGGAATTAAATACAAAAGGCACATTGACGACTTAAGTACAAGTAGAATGACTCTTCATACTGTCTATATTTTGAACCATTCCTGTGACACTAGTTATAGATTCTGATGCTTCACTTCAGGTTAACTGTGTCCCTCTCACCTTCTTATTGACGACGAAACACAGAAATTACATCGGAATTAAATACATAAGGCACAATGCCGACTTAAGTACAAGAAGACTGACTCTTCTTACTGACTATGTTTTGAACCATTCCTGTGACACTAGTTATAGATTCCGATGCTTCACTTCAGGTTTACTGTTTCCCTTGGACCTTCTTATTGACGGTGAAACACAGAAATTGCACCGGAATTAAATACAAAAGGCACAATGCCGACTTAAGTACAAGAAGACTGACTCTTCCTACTCTCTATGTTTTGAACCATTCCTGTGACACTAGATTTAGATTCCGATGGTTCACTTCAGGTTTACTGTATCCCTCTGACCTTCTTATTGACGATGAAACACAGAAATTGCATCGGAATTAAATACAAAAGGCACAATGCCGACTTAAGTACAAGAAGACGGCCTCTTATTACTGTCTATGTTTTAACCATTCCTGTGACACTAGTTATAGATTCCGATGCTTCACTTCAGGTTTACTGTATCCCTTGGACATTCTTATTGACGATGAAACACAGAAATTGCATCGGAATTAAATACAAATGGCACAATGCCGACTTATGTACAAAAGACTGGTTCATCTTACTGTCTATTTTTTGAACCATTCCTGAGACACTAGTTATTGATTCCGATGCTTCACTTCAGGTTTACTGTATCCCTCTGTCGTTCTTATTGACGATGAAACACAGAAATTGCATCGGAATTTGATACAAAAAGCACAATGCTGACTTCAGTACAAGAGGACCGACACTTCTTACTGTCTATGTTTTGAACCATTCCTGTGACACTAGTTATAGATTCCGATGCTTCACTTCAGGTGTACTGTATCCCTTGGATCTTCTTATTGACGACGAAACACAGAAATTGCATCGGAATTATATAGAAAAAGAACAATGCCGACTTGAGTAGAAGAAGACTGACACTTCCTATTGTCTATGTTTTGAACCATTCTTGTGACACTAGTTATAGATTCCGATTTCTCACTTCAGGTTAACTGTATGCCTCTGACTTTCTTGTTGACGATGGAACACAGAAATTGCATCGGAATTAAATACAAAAGGCACAATGCCGACTTAAGTACAAGAAGACTGACTCTTCCTACTGTCTATGATTTGAACCATTCCTGTGACATAAGTTATAGATTCCGATGCTTCACTTCAGGTCTACTGATCCCTTGGACTTTCTTATTGACGATGAAAAACAGAAATTGCATCGGAATTAAATACAAAACGCACATTGCCGACTTAAGTACAGGCAGAATGACTCTTCATACTGTCTATATTTTGAACCATTCCTGTGACACTAGTTATAGATTCTGATGCTTCACTTCAGGTTTACTGTGTCCCTCTGACCTTCTTACTGACGACGAAACACAGAAATTACATCGGAATTAAATACATAAGGCACAATGCCGACTTAAGTACAAGAAGACAGACTCTTCTTACTGACTATGCTTTGAACCATTCCTGTGACACTAGTTATAGATTCCGAAGTTTCACTTCAGGTTTACGGTATCCCTCCGACCTTCTTATTGACGATGAAACACAGAAATTGAATCGGAATTCAATGAAAAGGCACAATTTCGACTTAAGTACAAGAGGACTGACTCTTCTTACTGACTATGTTTTGAACCATTCCTGTGACACTAGTTGCAGATTCCGATGCTTGACTTGAGGTTTACTGTAACCCTTGGACCTCCTTATGGACGGTGAAACACATAATATGCATCGCAATTAAATACAAAAGGCACAATGCTGACATAAGTACAAGAAGACTGACTCTTCCTACTCTCTATGTTTTGAACCATTCCTGTGTCACTAGATATAGATTCCGATGCTTCACTTCAGGTTTACTGTATCCCTCTGACCTACTTATTGACGAAGAAACACAGAAATTGAATCGGAATTAAATACAAAAGGCACAATGCCGACTTAAGTACAAGAAGACGGCCTCTTATTACTGTCTATGTTTTGAACCATTCCTGTGACACTAGTTATAGATTCCGATGCTTCACTTCAGGTGTACTGTATCCCTTGGACTTTCTTATTGACGATGAAACACAGAAATTGCATCGGAATTAAATACAAAAGGCACAATGCCGACTTAACTACAAGTAGACTGACTCATCTTACTGTCTATGATTTGAATCTATCCTGTGACACTACTTATGGATACTGATGCTTCACTTCAGGTTTACTGTATCCCTCTGACCTTCTTATTGACGATGAAACACAGAAATTGATTCGGAATGAAATACAAAAGGCACAATGCGGACTTAAGTACAAGAAGACTGACTCTTCTTTCTGACTATGTTTTGAACCATTCCTGTGACACTAGTTATAGATTGCGATGCTTCACTTCAGTTTTACTGTATCCCTCTGACCTTCTTATTGACGATGAAGCAGAGAAATTGCATCGGAATTGAATGCAAAAGGCATAATGCCGACTCAAGTACAAGAAGACTGACTCTTCCAACTGTCTATGATTTGAACCATTCCCGTGACACTAGTTATAGATTCCGATGCTTCACTTCAGATTTACTGTTTCCCTCTGACCTTCTTATTGACGATGAAACTCAGAAATTACATTGGAATTAAATAGGAAGGGCACAATTCTGAATTAAGTAGAAGAAGACTGACTCTTCTTACTGTTTATGATTTGAACCATTCCTGTGACACTAGTTATAGATTCTGATGCTTCACTTCAGGTGTACTGTATCCCTTGGACCTTCTTATTGACGATGAAACACAGAAATTGCATCGGAATTAAATAGAAAAGGCACAATGCCGACTTGAGTACAAGAAGACTGACACTTCCTATTGTCTATGTTTTGAACCATTCTTGTGACACTAGTTATAGGTTCCGATGTTTCACTTCAGGTTTTACTGTATGCCTCTGACCTTCTTGTTGACGATGAAACACAGAAATTGCATCGGAATTAAATAAAATAGCCACAATGCCGACTTAAGTACAAGAAGACTGACTCTTCCTACTGTCTATGTTTGTACCATTCCTGTGACACTAGTTATAGATTCCGATGCTTCACTTCTGGTTTACTGTATCCCTCTGACCTTCTTATTGCCGATGAAACACAGAAATAGCATCGGAATTAAATACAAAATGCACAATGCAGACTCAAGTACAAGTTGACTGACTCTTCCTAATGTCTATGTTTTGAACCAATACTGTGACGCTAGTTATAGATTCCGATGCTTAACTTCAGGTTTACAGTATCCCTCTGACGTTCTTATTGACGATGAAACACAGAAATTGCATCGGAATTAAATAGAAAAGGCACAATGCTGGTTTAAGTACAAGAAGACTGACTCATCCTACTGTCTATGATTTGAACCATTCCTGTGACACAAGTTATAGATTCCGATGCTTCACTTCAGGTGTACTGTATCCCTTGGACTTTCTTATTGACGATGAAACGCAGAAATTGCATCGGAATTAAATACAAAAGGCACAATGCCGACTTAACTACAAGTAGACTGACTCTTCTTACTGACTATGTTTTGAACCATTCCTGTGACACTAGTTATAGATTCCGATGCTTCACTTCAGGTTTACTGTATCCCTTGGACCTTCTTATTGACGACGAATCACAGAAATTGCATCGGAATTAATTAGAAAAGGCACAATGCCGACTTGAGTACAAGAAGACTGACACTTCCTATTGTCTATGTTTTGAACCATTCTTGTGACACTAGTTATAGGTTCCGATGTTTCACTTCAGGTTTAGTGTATGCCTCTGACCTTCTTGTTGACGATGAAACACAGAAATTGCATCGGAATTAATTAAAAAAGGCACAATGCCGACGTAAGTACAAGAAGACTGACTCTTCCTACTGTCTATGATTTGAACCATTCCCGTGACACTGGTTATAGATTCTGATGCTTCACTTCAGGTGTACTGTATCCCTTGGACCTTCTTATTGACGATGAAACACAGAAATTGCATCGGAATTAAATACAAAAGGCACAATGCCGACTTAAGTACAAGAAGACGGCCTCTTATTACTGTCTATGTTTTAAACCATTCCTGTGACACTAGTTATAGATTCCGATGTTTCACTTCAGGTTTACTGTATCCCTTGGACATTCTTATTGACGATGAAACACAGAAATTGCATCGGAATTAAATACAAATGGCACAATGCCAACTTATGTACAAAAGACTGGTTCATCTTACTGTCTATTTTTTGAACCATTCCTGTGACACTATTTTTTGATTCCGATGCTTCACTTCAGGTTTACTGTATCCCTCTGTCCTTCTTATTGACGATGAAACACAGAAATTGCATCGGAATTTGATACAAAAAGCACAATGCTGACTTCAGTACAAGAGGACCGACACTTCTTACTGTCTATGTTTTGAACCATTCCTGTGACACTAGTTATAGATTCCGATGCTTCACTTCAGGTGTACTGTATCCCTTGGACCTTCTTATTGACGTCGAAACACAGAAATTGCATCGGAATTAAATAGAAAAAGCACTATGCCGACTTGAGTAGAAGAAGACTGACACTTCCTGTTGTCTATGTTTTGAACCATTCTTGTGACACTAGTTATAGATTCCGATTTCTCACTTCAGGTTTACTGTATGCCTCTGACTTTCTTGTTGACGATGAAACACAGAAATTGCATCGGAATTAAATACAAAAGGCACAATGCCGACTTAAGTACAAGAAGACGGCCTCTTTTTACTGTCTATGTTTTCAACCATTCCTGTGACACTAGTTATAGATTCCGATGCTTCACTTCAGGTTTACTGTATCCCTTGGACGTTCTTATTGATGATGAAACACAGAAATTGCATCGGAATTAAATACAAATGGCACAATGCCGACTTATGTAAAAAAGACTGACTCATCTTACTGTCTATGCTTTGAACCATTCCTGTGACACTAGTTATAGATTCCGATGCTTCACTTCAGGTTTACTGTATCCCTCTGACCTTCTTATTGACGATGAAACACAGAAATTGCATCGGAATTAGATACAAAAGCACAATGCTGACTTCAGTACAAGAGGACCGACTCTTCTTACTGTCTATGTTTTGAACCATTCCTGTGACACTAGTTATAGATTCCGATGCTTCACTTCAGGTTTACTGTATCCCTTGGACCTTCTTATTGACGACGAAACACTGAAATTGCATCGGAATTAAATAGAAAAGGCACAATGCCGACTTGAGTACAAGAAGACTGACACTTCCTATTGTCTATGTTTTGAACCATTCTTGTGACACTAGTTATAGATTCCGATGTTTCACTTCAGGTTTACTGTATTTCTCTGACCTTCTTGTTGACGATGAAACACAGAAATTGCATCGGAATTTAATAGAAAAGGCACAATGCCGACTTAAGTACAATAAGACTGACTCTTCCTACTGTCTATGTTTGAACCATTCCTGTGACACTAGTTATAGGTTCCGATGCTTCACTTCTGGTTTACTGTATTCCTCTGACCTTCTTATTGACGATGAAACACAGAAATTGCATCGGAATTAAATACAAAATGCACAATGCAGACTCAAGTACAAGTTGACTGACTCTTCTTACTGTCTATGTTATGAACCATTCCTGTGTCACTAGTTATAGATTCCGATGCTTAACTTCAGGTTTACTGTATCCCTCTGACGTTCTTATTGACACTGAAACACAGAAATTGCATCGGAATTAAATAGAAAAGGCACAGTGCTGGTTTAAGTACAAGAAGACTGACTCATCCTACTGTCTATGATGTGAACCATTCCTGTGAAACAAGTTATAGATTCCGATGCTTCACTTCAGGTGTACTGATCCCTTGGACTTTATTATTGACGATGAAACACAGAAATTTCATCGGAATTAAATACAAAAGGCACATTGACGACTTAAGTACAAGTAGAATGACTCTTCATACTGTCTATATTTTGAACCATTCCTGTGACACTAGTTATAGATTCTGATGCTTCACTTCAGGTTAACTGTGTCCCTCTCAACATCTTATTGACGACGAAACACAGAAATTACATCGGAATTAAATACATAAGGCACAATGCCGACTTAAGTACAAGAAGACTGACTCTTCTTACTGACTATGTTTTGAACCATTCCTTTGACACTAGTTATAGATTCCGATGTTTCACTTCAGGTTTACGGTATCCCTCCGACCTTCTTATTGACGATGAAACAAAGAAATTGAATCGGAATTCAATGAAAAGGCACAATTTCGACTTAAGTACAAGAGGACAGACTCTTCTCACTGACTATGTTTTGAACCATTCCTGTGACACTAGTTATAGATTCCGATGCTTCACTTCAGGTTCTCTGTATCCCTTGGACCTTCTTATTGACGGTGAAACACAGAAATTACACCGGAATTAAATACAAAAGGCACAATGCCGACTTAAGTACAAGAAGACTGACTCTTCCTACTCTCTATGTTTTGATCCATTCCTGTGACACTAGATTTAGATTCCGATGGTTCACTTCAGGTTTACTGTATCCCTCTGACCTTCTTATTGACGATGAAACACAGAAATTGCATCGGAATTAAATACAAAAGGCACAATACCGACTTAAGTACAAGAAGACGGCCTCTTATTACTGTCTATGTTTTAAACCACTCCTGTGACACTAGTTATAGATTCCGATGCTTCACTTCAGGTTTACTGTATGCCTCTGACTTTCTTGTTGACGATGAAACACAGAAATTGCATCGGAATTAAATAGAAAAGGCACAATGCCGACTTAAGTACAAGAAGACTGACTCTTCCTACTGTCTATGATTTGAACCATTCCTGTGACATAAGTTATAGATTCCGATGCTTCACTTCAGGTGTACTGATCCCTTGGACTTTCTTATTGACGATGAAACACAGAAATTGCGTCGGAATTAAATACAAAACGCACATTGCCGACTTAAGTACAAGCAGAATGACTCTTCATACTGTCTATATTTTGAACCATTCCTGTGACACTAGTTATAGATTCTGATGCTTCACTTCAGGTTTACTGTGTCCCTCTGACCTTCTTATTGACGACGAAACACAGAAATTACATCGGAATTAAATACATAAGGCACAATGCCGACTTAAGTACAAGAAGACTGACTCTTCTTACTGACTATGCTTTGAACCATTCCTGTGACACTAGTTATAGATTCCGATGTTTCACTTCAGGTTTACGGTATCCCTTGGACCTCCTTATGGACGGTGAAACACAAATATTGCATCGCAATTAAATACAAAAGGCACAATGCTGACATAAGTACAAGAAGACTGACTCTTCCTACTCTCTATGTTTTGAACCACTCCTGTGACACTACTTATGGATACTGATGCTTCACTTCAGGTTTACTGTATCCCTCTGACCTTCTTATTGACGATGAAACACAGAAATTTAATCGGAATTCAATGAAAAGGCACAATTTCGACTTAAGTACAAGAGGACTGACTCTTCTTACTGACTATGTTTTGAACCATTCCTGTGACACTAGTTACAGATTCCGATGCTTGACTTCAGGTTTACTGTATCCCTTGGACCTCCTTATGGACGGTGAAACAAAAAAGTTGCATCGCAATTAAATACAAAAGGCACAATGCTGACATAAGTACAAGAAGACTGACTCTTCCTACTCTCTATGTTTTGAACCATTCCAGTGACACTAGATATAGATTCCGATGCTTCACTTCAGGTTTACTGTATCCCTCTGACCTTCTTATTGACGATGAAACACAGAAATTGCATCGGAATTAAATACAAAAGGCACAATGCCGACTTAAGTACAAGAAGACGGCCTCTTATTACTGTCTATGTTTTAAACCATTCCTGTGACACTAGTTATAGATTCCGATGCTTCCCTTCAGGTTTACTGTATCCCTTGGACCTTCTTATTGACGACGAAACACAGAAATTGAATCGGAATTAAATAGAAAAGGCACAATGCCGACTTGAGTACAAGAAGACTGACACTTCCTATTGTCTATGTTTTGAACCATTCTTGTGACACTAGTTATAGGTTCCGATGTTTCACTTCAGGTTTACTGTGTGCCTCTGACCTTCTTGTTGACGATGAAACACAGAAATTGCATCGGAATTAAATAAAAAAGGCACAATGCCGACTTAAGTACAAGAAGACTGACTCATCCTACTGTCTATGTTTGAACCATTCCTGTGACACTAGTTATAGATTCCGATGCTTCACTTTTGGTTTACTGTATCCCTCTGACCTTCTTATTGACGATGAAACACAGAAATTGCATCGGAATTAAATACAAAATGCACAATGCAGACTCAAGTACAAGTTGACTGACTCTTCCTAATGTCTATGTTTTGAACCATTCCTGTGACACTAGTTATAGATTCCGATGCTTAACTTCAGGTTTACAGTATCCCTCTGACGTTCTTATTGACGATGAAACACAGAAATTGCATCGGAATTAAATAGAAAAGGCATAATGCTGGTTTATGTACAAGAAGACTGACTCACCCTACTGTCTATGATTTGAACCATTCCTGTGACACAAGTTATAGATTCCGATGCTTCACTTCAGGTGTACTGTATCCCTTGGACCTTCTTATTGACGATGAAACACAGAAATTGCATCGGAATTAAATACAAAAGGCACAATGCCGACTTAAGTACAAGAAGACGGCCTCTTATTACTGTCTATGTTTTAAACCATTCCTGTGACACTAGTTATAGATTCCGATGCTTCACTTCAGGTTTACTGTATCCCTTGGACATTCTTATTGACGATGAAACACAGAAATTGCATCGGAATTAAATACAAATGGCACAATGCCGACTTATGTACAAAAGACTGGTTCATCTTACTGTCTATTTTTTGAACCAATCCTTTGACACTAGTTATAGATTCCGATGCTTCACTTCTGGTTTACTGTATCCCTCTGACCTTCTTATTGACGACGAAACACAGAAATTACATCGGAATTAAATACATAAGGCACAATGCCGACTTAAGTACAAGAAGACTGACTCTTCTTACTGACTATGCTTTGAACCATTCCTGTGACACTAGTTATAGATTCCGATGTTTCACTTCAGGTTTACGGTATCCCTCCGACCTTCTTATTGACGATGAAACACAGAAATTGAATCGGAATTCAATGAAAAGGCACAATTTCGACTTAAGTACAAGAGGACTGACTCTTCTTACTGACTATGTTTTGAACCATTCCTGTGACACTAGTTACAGATACCGATGCTTGACTTCAGGTTTACTGTATCCCTTGGACCTTCTTATGGACGGTGAAACACAAAAATTGCATCGCAATTAAATACAAAAGGCACAATGCCGACATAAGTACAAGAAGACTGACTCTTCCTACTCTCTATGTTTTGAACCATTCCAGTGACACTAGATATAGATTCCGATGCTTCACTTCAGGTTTACTGTATCCCTCTGACCCTCTTATTGACGATGAAACACAGAAATTGCATCGGAATTAAATACAAAAGGCACAATGCCGACTTAAGTACAAGAAGACGGCCTCATATTACTGTCTATGTTTTGAACCATTCCTGTGACACTAGTTATAGATTCTGATGCTTCACTTCAGGTGTACTGTATCCCTTGGACCTTCTTATTGACGACGAAACACAGAAATTGCATGGGAATTATATAGAAAAAGCACAATGCCGACTTGAGTAGAAGAAGACTGACACTTCCTATTGTCTATGTTTTGAACCATTCTTGTGACACTAGTTATAGATTCCGATTTCTCACTTCAGGTTTACTGTATGCCTCTGACTTTCTTGTTGACGATGAAACACAGAAATTGCATCGGAATTAAATAGAAAAGGCACAATGCCGACTCAAGTACAAGTTGACTGACTCTTCCAAATGTCTATGTTTTGAACCATTCCTGTGACACTAGTTATAGATTCCGATGCTTAACTTCAGGTTTACAGTATCCCTCTGACGTTCTTATTGACGATGAAACACAGAAATTGCATCGGAATTAAATAGAAAAGGCATAATGCTGGTTTATGTACAAGAAGACTGACTCACCCTACTGTCTATGATTTGAACCATTCCTGTGACACAAGTTATAGATTCCGATGCTTCACTTCAGGTGTACTGTATCCCTTGGAGCTTCTTATTGACGATGAAACACAGAAATTGCATCGGAATTAAATACAAAAGGCACAATGCCGACTTAAGTACAAGAAGACGGCCTCTTATTACTGTCTATGTTTTAAACCATTCCTGTGACACTAGTTATAGATTCCGATGCTTCACTTCAGGTTTACTGTATCCCTTGGACATTCTTATTGACGATGAAACACAGAAATTGCATCGGAATTAAATACAAATGGCACAATGCCGACTTATGTACAAAAGACTGGTTCATCTTACTGTCTATTTTTTGAACCATTCCTTTGACACTAGTTATAGATTCCGATGCTTCACTTCTGGTTTACTGTATCCCTCTGACCTTCTTATTGACGACGAAACACAGAAATTACATCGGAATTAAATACATAAGGCACAATGCCGACTTAAGTACAAGAAGACTGACTCTTCTTACTGACTATGCTTTGAACCATTCCTGTGACACTAGTTATAGATTCCGATGTTTCACTTCAGGTTTACGGTATCCCTCCGACCTTCTTATTGACGATGAAACACAGAAATTGAATCGGAATTCAATGAAAAGGCACAATTTCGACTTAAGTACAAGAGGACTGACTCTTCTTACTGACTATGTTTTGAACCATTCCTGTGACACTAGTTACAGATACCGATGCTTGACTTCAGGTTTACTGTATCCCTTGGACCTTCTTATGGACGGTGAAACACAAAAATTGCATCGCAATTAAATACAAAAGGCACAATGCCGACATAAGTACAAGAAGACTGACTCTTCCTACTCTCTATGTTTTGAACCATTCCAGTGACACTAGATATAGATTCCGATGCTTCACTTCAGGTTTACTGTATCCCTCTGACCTTCTTATTGACGATGAAACACAGAAATTGCATCGGAATTAAATACAAAAGGCACAATGCCGACTTAAGTACAAGAAGACGGCCTCATATTACTGTCTATGTTTTGAACCATTCCTGTGACACTAGTTATAGATTCTGATGTTTCACTTCAGGTGTACTGTATCCCTTGGACCTTCTTATTGACGACGAAACACAGAAATTGCATGGGAATTATATAGAAAAAGCACAATGCCGACTTGAGTAGAAGAAGACTGACACTTCCTATTGTCTATGTTTTGAACCATTCTTGTGACACTAGTTATAGATTCCGATTTCTCACTTCAGGTTTACTGTATGCCTCTGACTTTCTTGTTGACGATGAAACACAGAAATTGCATCGGAATTAAATAGAAAAGGCACAATGCCGACTTAAGTACAAGAAGACTGACTCTTCCTACTGTCTATGATTTGAACCATTCCTGTGACATAAGTTATAGATTCCGATGCTTCACTTCAGGTGTACTGATCCCTTGGACTTTCTTATTGACGATGAAACACAGAAATTGCGTCGGAATTAAATACAAAACGCACATTGCCGACTTAAGTACAAGCAGAATGACTCTTCATACTGTCTATATTTTGAACCATTCCTGTGACACTAGTTATAGATTCTGATGCTTCACTTCAGGTTTACTGTGTCCCTCTGACCTTCTTATTGACGACGAAACACAGAAATTACATCGGAATTAAATACATAAGGCACAATGCCGACTTAAGTACAAGAAGACTGACTCTTCTTACTGACTATGCTTTGAACCATTCCTGTGACACTAGTTATAGATTCCGATGTTTCACTTCAGGTTTACGGTATCCCTTGGACCTCCTTATGGACGGTGAAACACAAAAATTGCATCACAATTAAATACAAAAGGCACAATGCTGACATAAGTACAAGAAGACTGACTCTTCCTACTCTCTATGTTTTGAACCTTTCCTGTGACACTACTTATGGATACTGATGCTTCACTTCAGGTTTACTGTATCCCTCTGACCTTCTTATTGACGATGAAACACAGAAATTGAATCGGAATTCAATGAAAAGGCACAATTTCGACTTAAGTACAAGAGGACTGACTCTTCTTACTGACTATGTTTTGAACCATTCCTGTGACACTAGTTACAGATTCCGATGCTTGACTTCAGGTTTACTGTATCCCTTGGACCTCCTTATGGACGGTGAAACAAAAAAATTGCATCGCAATTAAATACAAAAGGCACAATGCTGACATAAGTACAAGAAGACTGACTCTTCCTACTCTCTATGTTTTGAACCATTCCAGTGACACTAGATATAGATTCCGATGCTGCACTTCAGGTTTACTGTATCCCTCTGACCTTCTTATTGACGATGAAACACAGAAATTGCATCGGAATTAAATACAAAAGGCACAATGCCGACTTAAGTACAAGAAGACGGCCTCTTATTACTGTCTATGTTTTAAACCATTCCTGTGACACTAGTTATAGATTCCGATGCTTCCCTTCAGGTTTACTGTATCCCTTGGACCTTCTTATTGACGACGAAACACAGAAATTGCATCGGAATTAAATAGAAAAGGCACAATGCCGACTTGAGTACAAGAAGACTGACACTTCCTATTGTCTATGTTTTGAACCATTCTTGTGACACTAGTTATAGGTTCCGATGTTTCACTTCAGGTTTACTGTGTGCCTCTGACCTTCTTGTTGACGATGAAACACAGAAATTGCATCGGAATTAAATAAAAAAGGCACATTGCCGACTTAAGTACAAGAAGACTGACTCATCCTACTGTCTATGTTTGAACCATTCCTGTGACACTAGTTATAGATTCCGATGCTTCACTTTTGGTTTACTGTATCCCTCTGACCTTCTTATTGACGATGAAACACAGAAATTGCATCGGAATTAAATACAAAATGCACAATGCAGACTCAAGTACAAGTTGACTGACTCTTCCTAATGTCTATGTTTTGAACCATTCCTGTGACACTAGTTATAGATTCCGATGCTTAACTTCAGGTTTACAGTATCCCTCTGACGTTCTTATTGACGATGAAACACAGAAATTGCATCGGAATTAAATAGAAAAGGCATAATGCTGTTTTATGTACAAGAAGACTGACTCACCCTACTGTCTATGATTTGAACCATTCCTGTGACACAAGTTATAGATTCCGATGCTTCACTTCAGGTGTACTGTATCCCTTGGACCTTCTTATTGACGATGAAACACAGAAATTGCATCGGAATTAAATACAAAAGGCACAATGCCGACTTAAGTACAAGAAGACGGCCTGTTATTACTGTCTATGTTTTAAACCATTCCTGTGACACTAGTTATAGATTCCGATGCTTCACTTCAGGTTTACTGTATCCCTTGGACATTCTTATTGACGATGAAACACAGAAATTGCATCGGAATTAAATACAAATGGCACAATGCCGACTTATGTACTAATGACTGGTTCATCTTACTGTCTATTTTTTGAACCATTCCTTTGACACTAGTTATAGATTCCGATGCTTCACTTCTGGTTTACTGTATCCCTCTGACCTTCTTATTGACGACGAAACGCAGAAATTACATCGGAATTAAATACATAAGGCACAATGCCGACTTAAGTACAAGAAGACTGACTCTTCTTACTGACTATGCTTTGAACCATTCCTGTGACACTAGTTATAGATTCCGATGTTTCACTTCAGGTTTACGGTATCCCTCCGACCTTCTTATTGACGATGAAACACAGAAATTGAATCGGAATTCAATGAAATGGCACAATTTCGACTTAAGTACAAGAGGACTGACTCTTCTTACTGACTATGTTTTGAACCATTCCTGTGACACTAGTTAGAGATACCGATGCTTGACTTCAGGTTTACTGTATCCCTTGGACCTTCTTATGGACGGTGAAACACAAAAATTGCATCGCAATTAAATACAAAAGGCACAATGCCGACATAAGTACAAGAAGACTGACTCTTCCTACTCTCTATGTTTTGAACCATTCCAGTGACACTAGATATAGATTCCGATGGTTCACTTCAGGTTTACTGTATCCCTCTGACCTTCTTATTGACGATGAAACACAGACATTGCATCGGAATTAAATACAAAAGGCACAATGCCGACTTAAGTACAAGAAGACGGCCTCATATTACTGTCTATGTTTTGAACCATTCCTGTGACACTAGTTATAGATTCTGATGCTTCACTTCAGGTGTACTGTATCCCTTGGACCTTCTTATTGACGATGAAACACAGAAATTGCATCGGAATTAAATAGAAAAGGCACAATGCCGACTTGAGTACAAGAAGACTGACACCTCCTATTGTCTATGTTTTGAACCATTCTTGTGACACTAGTTATAGGTTCCGATGTTTCACATCAGGTTTACTGTATGCCTCTGACCTTCTTGTTGACGATGAAACACAGAAATTGCATCGGAATTAAATAAAAAAGGCAAAATGCCGACTTGAGTACAAGAAGACTGACTCTTCCTACTGTCTATGTTTGAACCATTCCTGTGACACTAGTTATAGATTCCGATGCTTCACTTCTGGTTTACTGTATCCCTCTGACCTTCTTATTGACGATGAAACACAGAAATTGCATCGGAATTAAATACAAAATGCACAATGCAGACTCAAGTACCAGTTGACTGACTCTTCCTAATGTCTATGTTTTGAACCATTCCTGTGACACTAGTTATAGTTTCCGATGCTTAACTTCAGGTTTACAGTATCCCTCTGACGTTCTTATTGACGATGAAACACAAAAATTGCATCGGAATTAAATAGAAAAGGCACAATGCTGGTTTAAGTACAAGAAGACTGACTCATTCTACTGTCTATGATTTGAACCATTCCTGTGACACAAGTTATAGATTCCGATGCTTCACTTCAGGTGTACTGTATCCCTTGGACTTTCTTATTGACGATGAAACACAGAAATTGCATCGGAATTAAATACAAAAGGCACAATGCCGACTTAACTACAAGTAGACTGACTCTTCTTACTGTCTATGATTTGAATCTATCCTGTGACACTAGTTATGGATACTGATGCTTCACTTCAGGTTTACTGTATCCCTCTGACCTTCTTATTGACGATGAAACACAGAAAATGATTCGGAATGAAATACAAAAGGCACAATGCGGACTTAAGTACAAGAAGACTGACTCTTCTTTCTGACTATGTTTTGAACCATTCCAGTGACACTAGTTATAGATTGCGATGCTTCACTTCAGTTTCACTGTATCCCTCTGACCTTCTTATTGACGATGAAGCAGAGATATTGCATCGGAATTGAATGCAAAAGGCACAATGCCGACTCAAGTACAAGTAGACTGACTCTTCCAACTGTCTATGATTTGAACCATTCCCGTGACACTAGTTATAGATTCCGATGCTTCACTTCAGATTTACTGTTTCCCTCTGACCTTGTTATTGACGATGAAACACAGAAATTACATCGGAATTAAATAGGAAGGGCACAATTCTGAATTAAGTAGAAGAAGACTGACTCTTCTTACTGTTTATGATTTGAACCATTCCTGTGACACTAGTTACAGATTCCGATGCTTCACTTCAGGTTTACTGTATCCCTTGGACCTTCTTATGGACGGTGAAACACAAAAATTGCATCGCAATTAAATTCAAAAGGCACAATGCGGACATAAGTACAAGAAGACTGACTCTTCCTACTCTCTATGTTTTGAACCACTCCTGTGACACTAGATATAGAATCCGATGCTTCACTTCAGGTTTACTGTATCCCTCTGACCTTCTTATTGACGATGAAACACAGAAATTGCATCGGAATGAAATACAAAAGGCACAACGCCGACTTAAGTACAAGAAGACGGCCTCTTATTACTGTCTATGCTTTGAACCATTCCTGTGACACTAGTTATAGGTTCCGATGCTTCACTTCAGGTGTACTGTATCCCTTGGACGTTCTTATTGACGACGAAACACAGAAATTGCATCGGAATTAAATAGAAAAGGCACAATGCCGACTTGAGTACAAGAAGACTAACACATCCTATTGTCTATGTTTTGAACCATTCTTGTGACACTAGTTATAGGTTCCGATGTTTCACTTCAGGTTTACTGTATGCCTCTGACCTTCTTGTTGACGATGAAACACAGAAATTGCATCGGAATTAAATAAAAAAGGCACAATGCCGACTTCAGTACAAGAAGACTGACTCTTCCTACTGTCTATGTTTGAACCATTCCTGTGACACTAGTTATAGATTCCGATGCTTCACTTCTGGTTTACTGTATCCCTCTGACCTTCTTATTGACGATGAAACACAGAAATTGCATCGGAATTAAATACAAAATGCACAATGCAGACTCAAGTACAAGTTGACTGACTCTTCCTAATGTCTATGTTTTGAACCATTCCTGTGACACTAGTTATAGATTCCAATGCTTAACTTCAGGTTTACAGTATCCCTCTGACGTTCTTATTGACGATGAAACACAGAAATTGCATCGGAATTAAATAGAAAAGGCACAATGCTGGTTTAAGTACAAGAAGACTGACACATCCTACTGTCTATGATTTGAACCATTCCTGTGACATTCCGATGCTTCACTTCAGGTGTACTGTATCCCTTCGACTTTCTTATTGACGATGAAACACAGAAATTGCATCGGAATTAAATACAAAATGCACAATGCAGACTTAACTACAAGTAGACTGACTCTTCTTACTGTCTATGATTTGAATCTATCCTGTGACACTAGTTATGGATACTGATGCTTCACTTCAGGTTTACTGTATCCCTCTGACCTTCTTATTGAAGATGAAACACAGAAATTGATTCGGAATGAAATACAAAAGGCACAATCTGGACTTAAGTACAAGAAGACTGACTCTTCTTTCTGACTATGTTTTGAACCATTCCTGTGACACTAGTTATAGATTCCGATGCTTCACATCAGTTTTACTGTATCCCTCTGACCTTCTTATTGATGATGAAGCAGAGAAATTGCATCGGAATTGAATGCTAAAGGCACAATGCCGACTCAAGTACAAGAAGACTGACTCTTCCAACTGTCTATGATTTGAACCATTCCCGTGACACTAGTTATAGATTCCGATGCTTCACTTCAGATTTACTGTTTCCCTCTGACCTTCTTATTGACGATGAAACACAGAAATTACATCGGAATTAAATAGGATGGGCACAATTCTGAATTAAGTAGAAGAAGACTGACTCTTCTTACTGTTTATGATTTGAACCATTCCTGTGACACTAGTTATAGATTCTGATGCTTCACTTCAGGTGTACTGTATCCCTTGGACCTTCTTATTGACGATGAAACACAGAAATTACACCGGAATTAAATACAAAAGGCACAATGCCGACTTAACTACAAGTAGACTGACTCTTCTTACTCTCTATAATTTGAATCTATCCTGTGACACTAGTTATGGATACTGATGCTTCACTTCAGTTGTACTGTATCCCTTGGACCTTCTTATTGACGATGAAACACAGAAATTACACCGGAATTAAATACAAAAGGCACAATGCCGACTTAACTACAAGTAGACTGACTCTTCTTACTGTCTATGATTTGAATCTATCCTGTGACACTAGTTATGGATACTGATGCTTCACTTCAGGTTTACTGTATCCCTTTGACCTTCTTATTGACGATGAAACACAGAAATTGATTCGGAATGAAATACAAAAGGCACAATGCCGACTTAAGTACAAAAAGACTGACTCTTCTTTCTGACTATGTTTTGAACCATTCCTGTGACACTAGCTATAGATTCCGATGCTTAACTTCAGGTTTACAGTATCCCTCTGACGTTCTTACTGACGATGAAACACAGAAATTGATTCGGAATGAAATACAAAAGGCACAATGCCGACTTAAGTACAAAAAGACTGACTCTTCTTTCTGACTATGTTTTGAACCATTCCTGTGACACTAGTTATAGATTCCGATGCTTCACTTCAGGTTTACGGTATTCCTCTGACCTACTTATTGACGATGAAACACAGAAATTGCATCGGAATTCAATTTAAAGTTTCAATGCCGACTTAAGTACAAGAAGACTGACTCTTCTTACTGACTATGTTTTGAACCATTCCTGTGACCCTAGTTATAGATTCCGATGCTTCACTTCAGGTTTACTGTATCCCTCTGACATTCTTATTGACGATGGAACACAGATATTGCATCGGAATTAAGTAGAAAAGGCACAATGCCGACTTAAGTACAAGAAGACTGACTCTTCCTACAGACTATGTTTTGAACCATTCCGGTGACACTAGTTATAGACTCCGATGCTTCACATCAGGTTTACTTTATCCCTCTGACCTTCTTATTGATAATGAAACACAGAAATTGCATCGGAATTAAATAGAAAAGGCACAATGCCGACTTAAGTACAAGAAGACTGTCTCTTCATACTGTCTATGTTTTGAACCGATCCTGTGACACTAGTTATAGCTTCCGATGCTTCACTTCAGGTTTACTGTATCCCTTGGACCTTCTTATTGACGATGAAACACAGAAATTGCATCGGAATTAAATACGAAGGGCACAATGCCGACTTAAGTACAAGAAGACTGACTCTTCTTACTGTCTATGTTTTGAACCATCCCTGTGACACTAGTTATAGATTCCGATGCTTCACTTCAGGTGTACTGCATCCCTTGGACCTTCTTATTGACGATGAAACACAGAAATTGCATCGGAATTAAATACAAAAGGCACAATGCCGACTTAAGTACAATTAGTCTGACTCTTCCTACTGTCTATGTTTTGAACCATTCCAGTGTCACTAGTTATAGATTCCGATGCACCACTTCAGGTTTTCTGTATCCATCTGACCTTCTTATTGAGGACGAAACACATTAATTGCATCGGAATTAAATACAAGAGGCACAATGCCGACATAAGTACAAGAAGACTGACTCTTCCTACTGTCTATGTTTGAACCACTCCTGTGACACTAGTTATAGATTCCGATGCTTCACTTCAGGTTTACTGTATCCCTCTGACCTTCTTATTGGCGATGAACCACAGAAATTGCATCGGAATTAAATACAAAAAGCACAATGCCGACTTAAGTACAAGAAGACTGACTCTTCCTACTGTCTATGTTTGAACCATCCCTGTGACACTAGTTATAGATTCCGATGCTTCACTTCAGGTTTACTGTATCCCTCTGACCTTCTTATTGACGATGAAACACAGAAATTGCATCGGAATTAAATACAAAAGGCACAATGCCGACTTAAGTACAAGAAGACTGACTCTTCTTACTGACTATGATTTGAACCATTCCTGTGACACTAGATATAGATTCCGATGCCTCACTTCAGGATTGCTGTATCCCTTGGACCTTCTTATTGACGATGAAACACAGAAATTGCATCGGAATTAAATTCAAAAGGCACAATGCCGACTTCAGTTCAATTAGTTTGACTCTTCCTACTGTCTATGTTTTGAACCATTCCTGTGACACTAGTTATAGATTCCGATGCTTCACTTCAGGTTTACTGTATCCCTGTGATCTTCTTATTGACGATGAAACACAGTAATTGATTCGGAATTAAATACAAAACGCACAATGCCGACTTAAGTACAAGAAGACTGACTCTTCTTACTGACTATAATTTGAACCATTCCTGTGACACTAGTTATAGATTCCGATGCCTCACTTCAGGTTTACTGTATCCCTTGGACATTCTTATTGACGATGAAACACAGAAATTGAATCGGAATTAAATACAAAAGGCACAATGCCGACTTAAGTACAATTAGTCTGACTCTTCCTACTGTCTATGTTTTGAACCATTCCTGTGACACTAGTTATAGATTCCGATGCTTCACTTCAGGTTTACTGTATCCATCTGACCATCTTATTGACGATGATACACCGAAATTGCATCGGAATTAAATACAAGAGGCACAATGCCGACATAAGTACATGAAGACCGACTCTTCTTACTGACTATGATTTGAACCATACCTGCGACACTAGTTATAGATTCCGATGCTTCACTTCAGGTGTACTGTATCCCTTGGAACTTCTTATTGACGATGAAACACAGAAATTACACCCGAATTAAATACAATAGGCACAGTGACGACTTAACTACAAGTAGACTGACTCTTCTTACTGTCTATGTTTTGAACCAATCCTGTGACACTAGGTATGGAATCTGATGCTTCACTTCAGGTTTACTGTATCCCTCTGACCTTCTTATTGACGATGAAACACAGAAATTGCATCGGAATTAAATACAAAAGGCACATTGCCGACTTAGGTACAAGAAGACTGACTCTTCTTACTGACTATGATTTGAACCATTCCTGTGACACTAGTTATAGATTCCGATGCCTCACTTCAGGTTTACTGTATCCCTTGGACCTTCTTATTGACGATGAAACACAGAAATTGCAACGGAATTAAATACAAAAGGCACAATGCCGACTTAAGTACAAGAAGACTGACTCTTCTTACTGTCTATGTTTTGAACCATACCTGTGACACTAGTTATAGATTCCGATGCTTCACTTCAGGTGTACTGCATCTCTTGGACTTTCTTATTGACGATGAAACACAGGAATTGCATCGGAATTAAATACAAAAGGCACAATGCCGACTTAAGTACAATTAGTCTGACTCTTCCTACTGTCTATGTTTTGAACCATTCCAGTGACACTTGTTATAGATTCCGATGCTTCACTTCAGGTTTTTCTGTATCCATCTGACCGTCTTATTGACGACGAAACACAGAAATTGCATCGGAATTAAATACAAGAGGCACAATGCCGACATAAGTACAAGAAGACTGACTCTTCCTACCGTCTATGTTTTGAACTACTCCTGTGACACTAGTTATAGATTCCGATGCTTCACTTCAGGTTTACTGTAACCCTCTGACCTTCTTATTGACGATGAAATACAGAAGTTGCATCGGAATTAATTACAAAAGGCACATTGCCGACTTAAGTACAAGAAGACTGACTCTTCCTACTGTTTATGTTTTGAACCATTCCTGAGACACTAGTTATAGATTCCGATGCCTCACTTCAGGTTCACTGTATCCCTTGGACCTTCTTATTGACGATGAAACACAGAAATTGCATCGGAATTAAATACAAAAGGCACAATGCCGACTGAAGTACAAGAAGACTGACTCTTCTTACTGACTATAATTTGAACCATTCCTGTGATACTTGTTGTAGATTCCGATGCCTCACTTCAGGTTTACTGTATCCCTTGGACCTTCTTAATGACGATGAAACACAGAAATTGCATCGGATTTAAATACAAAAGGCACAATGCAGACTTAAGTACAAGTAGTCTGACTCTTCCTACTGTCTATGTTTTAAACCATTCCTGTGACACTAGTTATATATTCCAATGCTTCACTTCAGGTTTACTGTATCCATTTGACCTTCTTATTGACGATGAAACACAGAAATTGCAACGGAATTAAATACAAGAGGCACAATGCCGTCATAAGTACAAGAAGACTGACCCTTCCTACTGTCTATGTTTTGAACCACTCCTGTGACACTAGTTATAGATTCAGATGCTTCACTTCACGTTTACTGAATCCCTCTGACCTTCTTATTGACGATGAAACACAGAAATTGCATCGGAATTCAATAGAAAGGGCACAATGCTGACTTAAGTAAAAGAAGACTGACTCTTCTTACTCTTTATGATTTGAACCATACCTGTGACACTAGTTATAGATTCCGATGCTTCACTTCAGGTGTACTGTTTCCCTTGGACCTTCTTATTGACGATGAAACACAGAAATTACACCCGAATTAAATACAAAAGGCCAATGCCGACTTAAATACAAGTAGACTGACTCTTCTTACTGTCTATGTTTTGAACCAATCCTGTGTCACTAGTTATGGATTCTGATGCTTCACTTCAGGTTTACTGTATCCCTCTGACCTTCTTATTGACGATGAAACACAGAAATTGCATCGGAATTAAATACAAAAGGCACAATGCCGACTTAAGTACAAGAAGACTGACTCTTCTTACTGAATATAATTTGAACCATTCCTGTGACACTAGTTATAGATTCCGATGCCTCACTTCAGGTTTACTACATCCCTTGGACCTTCTTATTGACGATGAAACACAGAAATTGCATCGGAATTAAATACAAAAGTCACAATGCCGACTTAAGTACAATTAGTCTGACTCTTCCTCCTGTCTATGTTTTGAACCATTCCTGTGACACTAGTTATAGATTCCGATGCTTCACTTCAGGTTTACTGTATCCATCTGACCTTCTTATTGACGATGAAACACAGAAATTGCATCGGAATTAAATACAAGAAGCACAATGCCGACATAAGTACAAGAAGACTGACTCTTTCTACTGTCTATGTTTTGAACCACTCCTGTGACACTAGTTATAGATTCCGATGCTTCACTTCAGGTTTACTGTATCCCTCTGACCTTCTTATTGACGATGAAACACAGAAATTGCATCGGAATTAGATCCAAAAGCACAATGCCGACTTCAGTACAAGAGGACCGACTCTTCTTACCGTCTATGTCATGAACAATTCCTGTGACACTAGTTATATATTCCGATGCTTCACTTCAGGTGTACTGTATCACTTGGAGCTTCTTATTGACGATGAAACACAGAAATTACACCGGAATTAAATACTAAAGGCACAATGCCGACTTAGCTACAAGAAGACTGACTCTTCTTTCTGACTATGTTTCGAACCATTCCTGTGACACTAGTTATAGATTCCGATGCCTCACTTCAGGTTTACTGTATCCCTTGGACCTTCTTATTGACGATGAAACATAGAAATTGCATCGGAATTAAGAAAAAAAGGCACAATGCAGACTTAAGTACAAGTAGTCTGACTCTTACCACTGTCTATGCTTTAAATCATTCCTGTGACACTAGTTATAGATTCCACTGCTTCACTTCAGGTTTACTGTATCCCTCTGACCTTCTTTTTGACGATGAAACACAGAAATTGCATCGGAATTAAATAGAAAAGGCGCAATTCCGACTTAAGAACAAGAAGACAGAATCTTCATACTGTCTATGATTTGAACCATTCCTGTGACGCTAGTTACAGATTCCGATGCTTCACTTCAGGTTTACTGTATCCCTTGGACCTTCTTATTGACGATGAAACACAGATATTGCATCGGAATTAAATACAAAAGGCACAATGCCGACTTAAGTACAAGAAGACTCACTCTTCTTACTGACTATGCTTTGAACCATTCCTTTGACACCAGTTAGAGATTCCGAAGCTTCACTTGAGGTTTACTGTATCCCTTGGACCTTCTTATTGACTATGAAACACAGAAATCGCATCGGAATTAAATACAAAATGCACAATGCCGACTTAAGTACAAGAAGACTGACTCTTCTTACTGACTATGTATTGAACCATTCCTGTGACGCTAGTTATAGATTCCGATGCTTCACTTCAGGTTTAATGTATCCCTCTGACCTTCTTATTGACGATCAATCACGGATATTGCATCGGAATTAAATAGAAACGGCACAATGCCGACTTAAGTGGAAGAAGACTGACTCTTCCTACTGTCTATGTTTTAAACCATTCCTGCAACGCTAGTTATAGATTCCGATGCTTGACTTCATGTTTACTGTAACCCTCTGACCTTCTTATTGACGATGAAAGACAGAAATTACGTCGGAATTAAATAGAAAAAGCACAATGCCGACTTAAGTACAAGAAGACAGACTTTTCTTACTGTCTATGATTTGCAACATTCCTGTGACGCTCTTTCAGATTCCGATGCCTCACTTCCGGTTTACTGAATCCCTTGGACCTTCTTATTGACGATGAAACACAGATATTGCATCGGAATTAAATACAAAAGTTACAATGCCGACCTAAGTACAAGAAGACTGACTCTTCTTACTGACTATATTTTGAACCATTCTTGTGACTCTAGTTAGAGATTCCGATGCTTCACTTCAGGTTTACTGTATCCCTCTAACCTTCTTATTGACGATGAAACACAGTAATTGCATCGGAATTAAACTGAAAAGGGCACAATGCCGACTTAAGTACAAGAAGACTCACTCTTCCTACTGACTATGCTTTGAACCATTCCTGTGACACTAGTTGGAGATTCCGATGCTTCACTTCAGGTTAGCTGTATCCCTCTGACCTTCTTATTGACGATGAAACACAGTAATTTCATCGGAATTAAATTGAAGAGGGCACAATGCCGACTTAAGTACAAGAAGACTGACTCTTCTTACTGTCTATGTTTTGAACTATTCCTGTGACACTAGTTACAGATTCCGATGCTTCACTTCAGGTTTACTGTATCTCTTGGACCTTCTTATTGACGATGAAACACAGAAATTTCATCGGAATTAAATACAAAATGCACAATTCCGACTTAAGTACTAGAAGACTGACTCTTCTTACTGACTATGATTTCAATCATTCCTGTGACACTAGTTATAGATTCCGATGCTTCAGGTTTACTATATCCCTCTGAACTTCTTATTGACGATGAAACACAGAAATTGCATCGGAATTAAATAGAAAAGGCACAATGCTGACTTAAGTACAAGAAGACTGACTCTTCCTACTGTCTATGTTTTGAACCATTCCTGTGACACTAGTTGTAGATTCCGATGCTTCACTTCAGGTGTATTGCATCCCTTGGACTTTCTTATTGACGATGAAACACAGAAATTGCATCGGAATTAAATACAAAAGGCACAATGCCGACTTAAGTACAAGAAGACAGACTCTTCTTACTGACTATGATTTGAACCATTCCTGTGACACTAGTTATAGATTCCGATGCCTCACTTCAGGTTTACTGTATCCCTTGGACCTTCTTATTGACGATGAAACACAGAAATTGCATCGGAATTAAATACAAATCGCACAATGCCGACTTAAGTACAATAAGTCTAACCCTTCCTACTGTCTATGTTTTGAACCATTCCAGTGACACTAGTTATAGATTCCGATGCTTGACATCAGGTTTTCTGTATCCATCTGACCTTCTTATTGACGATGAAACACAGAAATTGCATCGGAATTAAATACAAGAGGCACAATGCCGACATAAGTACTAGAAGACTGACTCTTCCTACTGTCTATGTTTTGAACCACTCCTGTGACACTAGTTATACATTCCGATGCTTCACTTCAGGTTTACTGTATTCCTCTGACCTTCTTATTGACGATGAAACACAGAAATTGCATCGGATTTAAATAATAAAGGCACAATGCCGACTTAAGTACAAGAAGACTGACTCTTCCTACTGTCTATGTTTTGAACCATTCCTGTGACACTAGCTATAGATTCCGATGCTTCACTTCAGGTTTACTGTATCCCTCTGACCTTCTTATTGACGATGAAACACAGAAATTGCATCGGAATTAAATACAAAAGGCACAATGCCGACTTAAGTACAAGAAGACTGACTCTTCTTACTGACTATGATTTGAACCATTCCTATGACACTAGTTATAGATTCCGATGCCTCACTTCAGGTTTACTGTATCCCTTGGACCTTCTTATTGACGATGAAACACAGAAATTGCATCGGAATTAAATACAAAAGGCACAATGTCGACTTAAGTACAATTAGTCTGACTCTTCCTACTGTCTATATTTTGAACCATTCCTGTGACACTAGTTATAGATTGCGATGCTTCAATTCAGGTTTACTGTATCCCTCTGACCTTCTTATTGACGATGAAACACTGAAATTGCATCGGAATTAAATACAAAAGGCACAATGCCGACTTAAGTACAAGAAGACTGACTCTTCTTACTGACTATGATTTGAACCATACCTGTGACACTAGTTATAGATTCCGATGCCTCACTTCAGGTTTACTGTATCCATCTGACCTTCTTATTGACGATGAAACACAGAAATTGCATTGGAATTAAATACAAGAGGCACAATGCCGACTTAAGTACAATTAGTCTGACTCTTCATACTGTCTATGATTTGAATCATTCCTGTGACACTAGTAATAGATTCCGATGCTTCACTTCAGGTTTACTGTATCCATCTGACCTTCTTATTGACGATGAAACACAGAAATTGCATTGGAATTAAAAACAAGAGGCACAATGCCGACATAAGTACAAGAAGACTGACTCTTCCTACTGTCTATGTTTTGAACCACTCCTGTGACACTAGTTATAGATTCCGATGCTTCACTTCAGGTTTACTGTATCCCTTGGACCTTCTTATTGACGATGAAACACAGAAATTGCATCGGAATTAAATACAAAAGGCACATTGCCTACTTAAGTATAAGTAGTCTGACTCTTCCTACAGTCTATGTTTTAAACCATTCCTGCGACGCTAGTTATAGATTCCGATGCTTTACTTCAGGTTTACTGTATCCCTCTGACCTTCTTATTGACGATGAAAGACAGAAATTACGTCGGAATTAAATAGAAAAAGCACAATGCCGCCTTAAGTACAAGAAGACAGACTCTTCTTCCTGTCTATGATTTGCAACATTCCTGTGACGCTAGTTTCAGATTCCGATGCTTCACTTCAGGTTTACTGTATCCCTAGGACCTTCTTATTGACGATGAAACACAGATAGTGCATCCGAATTAAATACAAAAGGCACAATGCCGACTTAAGTACAAGAACACAGACTCTTCTTACTAACTATGTTTTCAACCATTCCTGTGACACTAGTTATAGATTCCGATGCTTCACCTCAGGTTTACTGTATCCCTCTGACGTTGTTATTGACGATGAAACACAGAAAATGCGTCGGAATTAAATAGAAAAGGCACAATGCCGACTTAAGTACAAGAAGACTGACTCTTCCTACTGTCTATGTTTTAAACCATTCCTGTGACGCTAGTTATAGATTCCGATGCTTCACTTCAGGTTTACTGTATCCCTCTGACCTTCTTATTGACGATGAAACACAGAAATTGCTTCGGAATTAAATAGAAATGGCACAATGCCGATTTATGTACAATAAGACAGACTCTTCTTACTGTCTATGATTTGAACCATTCCTGTGACGCTAGTTACAGATTCCGATGCTTCACTTTCGGTTTACTGAATCCCTTGGATCTTCTTATTGACGATGAAACACAGATATTGCATCGGAATTAAATACAAAAGGCTCAAGGCCGACTTAAGTACAAGAAGACTGACTCTTCTTACTGACTATGTTTTGAACCATTCTTGTGACACTAGTTAGAGATTCCAATGCTTCACTTCAGGTTTACTGTATCCCTCAGACCTTCTTATTGACGATGAAACACAGTAATTGCATGGGAATTAAATTGAAAAGGGCGCAATGCCGACTTAAGTACAAGAAGACTCACTCTTCTTACTGTCTATGTTTTGAACCATTCCTGTGACAGTAATTACAGATTCCGATGCTTCACTTCAGGTTTACTGTATCTCTTGGACCTTCTTATTGACGATGAAACACAGAAATTGCATCGGAATTAAATAGAAAATGCACAATGCCGACTTAAGTACAAGAAGACAGACTCTTCTTACTGTCTATGATTTGAACCATTCCTGTGACGCTAGTTTCAGATTCCGATGCTTCACTTCAGGTATGCTGTATCCCTTAGACCTTCTTATTGACGATGAAACACAGATATTGCATCTGAATTAAATACAAAAGGAACAATGACGACTTAAGTACAAGAAGACAGACTCTTCTTACAGACTATGTTTCAACCATTCCTGTGACCCTAGTTATAGATTCCGATGCTTCACTTCAGGTTTACTGTATCCCTTTGTTCTTGTTATTGACGATGAAACACAGAAATTGCATCGGAATTAAATAGTAAAGGCACAATGCCGACTTAAGTACAAGGAGACTGACTCTTTCTACTGTCTATGTTTTAAACCATTCCTGTGACGCTAGTTATAGATTCCGATGCTTCACTTCAGGTTTACTGTATCCCTCTGACCTTCGTATTGACGATGAAACACAGAAATCGCTTCGGAATTAAATAGAAATTGCACAATGCTGACTTAAGTACAATAAGACAGACTCTTCTTACTGTCTATGATTTGAACCATTCTTTTGACACTAGTTAGAGAATCTGATGCTTCACTTTAGGATTACTGTATCCCTCTGACCTTCTTATTGACGATGAAACACAGTAATTGCATCGGAAGTAATTTGAAAAGGGCACAATGCCGACTTAAGTACAAGAAGACTGACTCTTTTTACTGTCTCTGCTTTGAACCATTCCTGTGACACTAGTTATAGATTCCGATGCTTCACTTCAGGTTTACTGTATCTCTTGGACCTTCTTCTTGAGGATGTAACATAGAAATTGCATCGGAATTAAATACAAAATGTACAAAGCCGACTTATGTACAAGAAGACTTACTCTTCTCACTGACTATGTTTTGAACCATTCCTGTGACACTAGTTATAGATTCCGATGCTTCACTTGAGGTTTACTGTATCCCTCTGACCTTCTTATTGAAGATGAAACACAAAATTTGCATCGGAATTAAATACAAAAGGCGCAATGCCGACTTAAGTACATGTAGACTGACTCTTCCTACTGTCTATGTTTTGAACCATACCTGTGACACTAGTAATAGAATCCGATACCTCATTTCAGGTTTACTGTATCCCTCCGACCTTCTTATTGACGATGAAACACAGAAAGTGCAACGGAATTAAATATAAAATGCACGATTCCGAATTAAGTACAAGAAGACTGACTCTTCCTACTGTCTATGTTTAAACCATTCCTGTGACGCTAGTTATAGATTCCGATGCTTCACTTCAGGTTTACTGTATCCCTCTGACCTTGTTATTGACGATGAAACACAGAAATTGCATCGGAATTAAATACAAAAGGCATAATGCCGACTTAAGTATAAGAAGACTGACTCATCTTACTGTCTATGTTTCAAACCATTCCTGGGAACCTAGTTATAGATTCCGATGCTTCACTTCAGGTTTACTGTATCCCTTGGACCTTCTTATTGACGATGAAACACAGAAATTGCATCGGAATTAAATACGAAAGGCACAATGCCGACTTAAGTACAAGAGGACTGACTCTACCTACTGTCTATGTTTTAAACCATTCCTGTAACACTAGTTACAGATTCCGATGCTTCACTTCAGGTTTACTGTGTCTCTTGGACCTTCTTATTGACGATGAAACACACATATTGCATCCGAATTAAATACAAAAGGCACAATGCCGACTTAAGTACAAGAAGACTGACTCTTCTTACTGACTACGTTTTCAACCATTCCTGCGACACTAGTTATAGATTCCGATGCTTCACTTCAGGTTTACTGTATCCCTCTGACCTTGTTATTGACGATGAAACACAGAAATTGCTTCGGAATTAAATAGAAATGGCACAATGCCGACTTAAGTACAATAACACAGACTCTTCCTACGGTGTATGTTTTAAACCATTCGGTGACGCTAGTTATAGATTCCGATGCTTCACTTCTGGTTTACTGTATCCCTCTGACCTTCTTATTGACGATGAAACACAGAAATTGCATCGGAATTAAATAGAAAAAGCTCAATGCCGACTTAAGTACAAGAAGACAGACTCTTCTTACTGTCTATGATTTGAACCATACCTGTGACGCTAGTTTCAGATTCCAATGTTTCACTTCAGGTTTACTGTATCCCTTAGACCTTCTTATTGACGATGAAACACAGATATTGCATCTGAATTAATTACAAAAGGCACAATGACGACTTAAGTACAAGAAGACAGACTCTTCTTACAGACTATGTTTCAACCATTCCTGTGACCCTAGTTATAGATTCCGATGCTTCACTTCAGGTTTACTGTATCCCTTTGACCTTGTTATTGACGATGAAACACAGAAATTGCATCGGAATTAAATAGAAAAGGCACAATGCCGACTTAAGTACAAGAAGACTGACTCTTCCTACTGTCTATGTTTTAAACCATTCCTGTGACGCTAGTTATAGATTCCGATGCTTCACTTCAGGTTTACTGTATCCCTCTGACGTACGTATTGACGATGAAACACAGAAATCGCTTCGGAATTAAATAGAAATGGCACAATGCTGACTTAAGTACAATAAGACAGACTCTTCTTACTGTCTATGATTTGAACCATTCCTATGGTGCTAGTTACAGATTCAGATGCATCACTTCAGGTTTACTGTATCCTTTGGACCTTCTTATTGACGATGAAACACAGATATTCCATCCGAATTAAATACAAAAGGCACAATGCCGACTTAAGTACAAGAAGACTGACTCTTCTTACTGACTATGTTTTGAACCATTCTTTTGACACTAGTTAGATAATCCGATGCTTCACTTCAGGATTACTGTATCCCTCTGACCTTCTTATTGACGATGAAACACCGATATTGCATCGGAATTAAATACAAAAGGCACAAGGCCGACTTAAGTACAAGAAGACTGACTCTTCTTACTGACTATGATTTGAACCATTCTTGTGACACTAGTTAGAGATTCCGATGCTTCACTTCAGGTTTACTGTATCCCTCTGACCTTCTTATTGACGATGAAACACAGTAATTGCATGGGAATTAAATTGAAAAGGGCGCAATGCCGACTTAAGTACAAGAAGACTCACTCTTCTTACTGTCTATGTTTTGAACCATTCCAGTGACACTAATTACAGATTCCGATGCTTCACTTCAGGTTTACTGTATCTCTTGGACCTTCTTATTGACGATGAAACACAGAAATTGCAACGGAATTAAATACAAAATGCACAATTCCGACTTAAGTACTAGAAGACTGACTCTTCTTACTGACTATGATTTGAACCATTCCTGTGACACTAGTTATAGATTCCGATGCTTCAGGTTTACTATATCCCTCTGACCTTCTTATTGACGATGAAACACAGAAATTGCATCGGAATTAAATAGAAAAGGCACAATGCCAACTTAAGTACAAGAAGACTGACTCTTCGTACGGTGTATGTTTTAAACCATTCGGTGACGCTAGTTATAGATTCCGATGCTTCACTTCTGGTTTACTGTATCCCTCTGACCTTTTTATTGACGATGAAACACAGAAATTGCATCGGAATTAAATAGAAAAAGCTCAATGCCGACTTAAGTACAAGAAGACAGACTCTTCTTACTGTCTATGATTTGAACCATACCTGTGACGCTAGTTTCAGATTCCAATGTTTCACTTCAGGTTTACTGTATCCCTTAGACCTTCTTATTGACGATGAAACACAGATATTGCATCTGAATTAATTACAAAAGGCACAATGACGACTTAAGTACAAGAAGACAGACTCTTCTTACAGACTATGTTTCAACCATTCCTGTGACCCTAGTTATAGATTCCGATGCTTCACTTCAGGTTTACTGTATCCCTTTGACCTTGTTATTGACGATGAAACACAGAAATTGCATCGGAATTAAATAGAAAAGGCACAATGCCGACTTAAGTACAAGAAGACTGACTCTTCCTACTGTCTATGTTTTAAACCATTCCTGTGACGCTAGTTATAGATTCCGATGCTTCACTTCAGGTTTACTGTATCCCTCTGACGTACGTATTGACGATGAAACACAGAAATCGCTTCGGAATTAAATAGAAATGGCACAATGCTGACTTAAGTACAATAAGACAGACTCTTCTTACTGTCTATGATTTGAACCATTCCTATGGCGCTAGTTACAGATTCAGATGCATCACTTCAGGTTTACTGTATCCTTTGGACCTTCTTATTGATGATGAAACACAGATATTCCATCCGAATTAAATACAAAAGGCACAATGCCGACTTAAGTACAAGAAGACTGACTCTTCTTACTGACTATGTTTTGAACCATTCTTTTGACACTAGTTAGATAATCCGATGCTTCACTTTAGGATTACTGTATCCCTCTGACCTTCTTATTGACGATGAAACACAGTAATTGCATCGGAATTAAATTGAAAAGGGCGCAATGCCGACTTAAGTACAAGAAGACTCACTCTTCTTACTGTCTATGATTTGAACCATTCCTGTGACACTAATTACAGATTCTGATGCTTCACTTCAGGTTTACTGTATCTCTTGGACCTTCTTATTGACGATGAAACTCAGAAATTGCATCGTAATTAAATTCAAAATGCACAATTCCGACTTAAGTACTAGAAGACAGACTCTTCTTACTGTCTATGATTTGAACCATACCTGTGACGCTAGTTTCAGATTCCAATGTTTCACTTCAGGTTTACTGTATCCCTTAGATCTTCTTATTGACGATGAAACACAGATATTGCATCTGAATTAATTACAAAAGGCACAATGACGACTTAAGTACAAGAAGACAGACTCTTCTTACAGACTATGTTTCAACCATTCCTGTGACCCTAGTTATAGATTCCGATGCTTCACTTCAGGTTTACTGTATCCCTTGGACCTTCTTATTGACGATGAAACACAGAAATTGCATCGGAATTAAATACGAAAGGCACAATGCCGACTTAAGTACAAGAGGACTCACTCTTCCTACTGTCTAAGTTTTAAACCATTCCTGTAACACTAGTTATAGATTCCGATGATTCACTTCAGGTTTACTGTATCCCTCTGACCTTATTGACGATGAAACACAAAAATTGCATCGGAATTAAATACAAAAGGCACAATGGCGACTTAAGTACATGTAGACTGACTCTTCCTACTGTCTATGTTTTGAACCATACCTGTGACACTAGTTATAGAATCCGATACTTCATTTCAGGTTTACTGTATCCCTCCGACCTTCTTATTGACGATGAAACACAGAAAGTGCAACGGAATTAAATATAAAAGGCACAATGCCGACTTAAGTACAAGAAGACTGACTCTTCCTACTGTCTATGATTTGAACCATTCCTGTGACACTAGATACAGATTCCGATGCTTCATTTCAGGTTTACTGTATCCCTGTGACTTTCGAATTTAAGATGAAGCACAGAAATTGCTTCGGAATTTAATACAAAAGGCATAATGCCGACTTAAGTACAAGAAGACTGACTCATCTTACTGTCTATGTTTCAAACCATTCCTGGGAACCTAGTTATAGATTCCGATGCTTCACTTCAGGTTTACTGTATCCCTTGGACCTTCTTATTGACGACGAAACACACAAATTGCATCGGAATTAAATACGAAAGGCACAATGCCGACTTAAGTACAAGAGGACTGACTCTTCCTACTGTCTATGTTTAAACCATTCCTGTGACGCTAGTTATAGATTCCGATGCTTCACTTCAGGTTTACTGTATCCCTGTGACCTTCTTATTGACGATGAAACACAGAAATTGCTTCGGAATTAAATAGAAATGGCACAATGCCGACTTAAGTACAATAAGACAGACTCTTCTTACTGTCTATGATTTGAACCACTCCTGTGACGCTAGTTACTGATTCCGATGCTTCACTTCAGGTTTACTGTATCCCTTGGACCTTCTTATTAACGATGAAACACCGATATTGCATCGGAATTAAATACAAAAGGCACAAGGCCGACTTAAGTACAAGAGGACTGACTCTTCTTACTGACTATGTTTTGAACCATTCTTGTGACACTAGTTAGAGATTCCGATGCTTCACTTCAGGTTTACTGTATCCCTCTGACCTTCTTATTGACGATGGAACACAGTAATTGCAATGGGAATTAAATTGAAAAGGGCGCAATGCCGACTTAAGTACAAGAAGACTCACTCTTCTTACTGTCTATGTTTTGAACCATTCCAGTGACACTAATTACAGATTCCGATGCTTCACTTCAGGTTTACTGTATCCCTCTGACCTTCTTATTGACGATGAAACACAGAAATTGCATCGGAATTAAATAGAAAAAGCACAATGCCGACTTATGTACAAGAAGACAGACTCTTCTTACTGTCTATGATTTGAACCATACCTGTGACGCTAGTTTCAGATTCCAATGTTTCACTTCAGGTTTACTGTATCCCTTAGACCTTCTTATTGACGATGAAACACAGATATTGCATCTGAATTAATTACAAAAGGCACAATGACGACTTAAGTACAAGAAGACAGACTCTTCTTACAGACTATGTTTCAACCATTCCTGTGACCCTAGTTATAGATTCCGATGCTTCACTTCAGGTTTACTGTATCCCTTTGACCTTGTTATTGACGATGAAACACAGAAATTGCATCGGAATTAAATCGAAAAGGCACAATGCCGACTTAAGTACAAGAAGACTGACTCTTCCTACTGTCTATGTTTTAAACCATTCCTGTGACGCTAGTTATAGATTCCGATGCTTCACTTCAGGTTTTCTGTATCCCTCTGACCTTCGTATTGACGATGAAACACAGAAATCGCTTCGGAATTAAATAGAAATGACACAATGCTGACTTAAGTACAATAAAACAGACTCTTCTTACTGTCTATGATTTGAACCATTCCTATGGCGCTAGTTACAGATTCAGATGCATCACTTCATGTTTACTGTATCCCTTGGACCTTCTTATTGACGATGAAACACAGATATTCCATCCGAATTAAATACAAAAGGCACAATGCCGACTTAAGTACAAGAAGACTGACTCTTCTTACTGACTATGTTTTGAACCATTCTTTTGACACTAGTTAGAGAATCCGATGCTTCACTTTAGGATTACTGTATCCCTCTGACCTTCTTATTGACGATGAAACACAGTAATTGCATCGGAATTAAATTGAAAAGGGCACAATGCCGACTTAAGTACAAGAAGACTGACTCTTTTTACTGTCTATGCTTTGAACCATTCCTGTGACACTAGTTATAGATTCCGATGCTTCACTTCAGGTTTACTGTATCTCTTGGACCTTCTTATTGACGATGAAACATAGAAATTGCATCGGAATTAAATACAAAATGTACAATGCCGACTTAAGTACAAGAAGACTGACTCTTCTTACTGACTATGTTTTGAACCATTCTTGTGACACTAGTTAGAGATTCCGATGCTTCACTTCAGGTTTACTGTATCCCTCTGACCTTCTTATTGACGATGAAACACAGTAATTGCATGGGAATTAAATTGAAAAGGGCGCAATGCCGACTTAAGTACAAGAAGACTCACTCTTCTTACTGTCTATGTTTTGAACCATTCCTGTGACACTAATTACAGATTCTGATGCTTCACTTCAGGTTTACTGTATCTCTTGGACCTTCTTATTGACGATGAAACACAGAAATTGCATCGGAATTAAATACAAAATGCACAATTCCGACTTAAGTACTAGAAGACTGACTCTTCTTACTGACTATGATTCGAACCATTCCTGTGACACAAGATACAGATTCCGATGCTTCATTTCAGGTTTACTGTATCCCTGTGACTTTCGAATTTACGATGAAACACAGAAATTGCATCGGAATTAAATACAAAAGGCATAATGCCGACTTAAGTACAAGAGGACTGACTCATCTTACTGTCTATGTTTCAAACCATTCCTGGGAACCTAGTGATACATTCCGATGCTTCACTTCAGGTTTACTGTATCCCTTGGACCTTCTTATTGACGATGAAACACAGAAATTGCATCGGAATTAAATACGAAAGGCACAATGCCGACTTAAGTACAAGAGGACTCACTCTTCCTACTGTCTAAGTTTTAAACCATTCCTGTAACACTAGTTATAGATTCCGATGCTTCACTTCAGGTTTACTGTATCCCTCTGACCTTATTGACGATGAAACACCAAAATTGCATCGGAATTAAATACAAAAGACACAATGGCTACTTAAGTACATGTAGACTGACTCTTCCTACTGTCTATGTTTTGAACCATACCTGTGACACTAGTTATAGAATCCGATACTTCATTTCAGGTTTACTGTATCCCTCCGACCTTCTTATTGACGATGAAACACAGAAAGTGCAACGGAGTTAAATATAAAAGGCACAATGCCGACTTAAGTACAAGAAGACTGACTCTTCCTACTGTCTATGATTTGAACCATTCCTGTGACACTAGATACAGATTCCGATGCTTCATTTCAGGTTTACTGTATCCCTGTGACTTTCGAATTTACGATGATACACAGAAATTGCATCGGAATTAAACACAAAAGGCATAATGCAGACTTAAGTACAAGAAGACTGACTCATCTTACTGTCTATGTTTCAAACCATTCCTGGGAACCTAGTTATAGATTCCGATGCTTCACTTCAGGTTTACTGTATCCCTTGGACCTTCTTATTGACGATGAAACACAGAAATTGCATCGGAAATAAATACGAAAGGCACAATGCCGACTTAAGTACAAGAGGACTGACTCTTCCTACTGTCTATGTTTTAAACCATTCCTGTAACACTAGTTACAGATTCCGATGCTTCACTTCAGGTTTACTGTGTCTCTTGGACCTTCTTATTGACGATGAAATACAGTAATTGCATGGGAATTAAATTGAAAAGGGCGCAATGCCGACTTAAGTACAAGAAGACTCACTCTTCTTACTGTCTATGTTTTGAACCATTCCTGTGACACTAATTACAGATTCCGATGCTTCACTTCAGGTTTACTGTATCTCTAGGACCTTCTTATTGACGATGAAACACAGAAATTGCATCGGAATTAAATAGAAAAGGCACAATGCCGACTTAAGTACTAGAAGACTGACTCTTCCTACGGTCTATGTTTTAAACCATTCCTGTGACGCTAGTTATAGATTCCGATGCTTCACTTCTGGTTTACTGTATCCCTCTGACATTCTTATTGACGATGAAACACAGAAATTGCATCGGAATTAAATAGAAAAAGCACAATGCCGACTTAAGTACAAGAAGACAGACTCTTCTTACTGTCTATGATTTGAACCATTCCTGTGACGCTAGTTTCAGATTCCGATGCTTCACTTCAGGTTTACTATATCCCTTGGACCTTCTTATTGACGATGAAACACAGATATTGCATCCGAATTAAATACAAAAGGCACAATGCCGACTTAAGTACAAGAAGACTGACTCTTCTTACTGACTATGTTTTGACCATTCTTTTGACACTAGTTAGAGAATCCGATGCTTCACTTTAGGATTACTGTATCCCTCTGACCTTCTTATTGACGATGAAACACAGTAATTGCATCGGAATTAAATTGAAAAGGGCACAATGCCGACTTAAGTACAAGAAGACTGACTCTTTTTACTGTCTATGCTTTGAACCATTCCTGTGACACTAGTTATAGATTCCGATGCTTCACTTCAGGTTTACTGTATCTCTTGGACCTTCTTATTGACGATGAAACATAGAAATTGCATCGGAATTAAATACAAAATGTACAATGCCGACTTATGTACAAGAAGACTTACTCTTCTCACTGACTATGTTTTGAACCATTCCTGTGACACTAGTTATAGATTCCGATGCTTCACTTCAGGTTTACTGTATCCCTCTGACCTTCTTATTGACGATGAAACACAAAAATTGCATCGGAATTAAATACAAAAGGCACAATGGCGACTTAAGTACATGTAGACTGACTCTTCCTACTGTCTATGTTTTGAACCATACCTGTGACAGTAGTTGTAGAATCCGATACTTCATTTCAGGTTTACTGTATCCCTCCGACCTTCTTATTGACGATGAAACACAGAAAGTGCAACGGAATTAAATATAAAAGGCACAATGCCGACTTAAGTACAAGAAGACTGACTCTTCCTACTGTCTATGATTTGAACCATTCCTGTGACACTAGATACAGATTCCGATGCTTAATTTCAGGTTTGCTGTATCCCTGTGACTTTCGAATTTACGATGAAACACAGAAATTGCATCGGAATTAAATACAAAAGGTATAATGCCGACTTAAGTACAAGAAGACTGACTCATCTTACTGTCTATGTTTCAAACCATTCCTGGGAACCTAGTTATAGATTCCGATGCTTCACTTCAGGTTTACTGTATCCCTTGGACCTTTTTATTGACGATGAAACACAGAAATTGCATCGGAATTAAATACGAAAGGCACAATGCCGACTTAAGTACAAGAGGACTGACTCTTCTTACTGTCTATGTTTTGAACCATTCCTGTGACACTAATTACAGATTCCGATGCTTCACTTCAGGTTTACTGTATCTCTTGGACCTTCTTATTGACGATGAAACACAGAAATTGCATCGGAATTAAATACAAAATGCACAATTCCGACTTAAGTACTAGATGACTGACTCTTCTTACTGACTATGATTTGAACCATTCCTGTGACACTAGTTATAGATTCCGATGCTTCAGGTTAACTATATCCCTCTGACCTTCTTATTGACGATGAAACACAGAAATTGCATCGGAATTAAATAGAAAAGGCACAATGCCGACTTAAGTACAACAAGACTGACTCTTCCTTCGGTCTATGATTTAAACCATTCCTGTGACGCTAGTTATAGATTCCGATGCTTCACTTCTGGTTTACTGTATCCCTCTGACCTTCTTATTGACGATGAAACACAGAAATTGCATCGGAATTAAATAGAAAAAGCACAATGCCGACTTAAGTACAAGAAGACAGACTCTTCTTACTGTCTATGATTTGAACCATTCCTGTGACGCTAGTTTCAGTTTCCGATGCTTCACTTCAGGTTTACTGTATCCCTTAGACCTTCTTATTGACGATGAAACACAGATATTGCATCTGAATTAATTACAAAAGGCACAATGACGACTTAAGTACAAGAAGACAGACTCTTCTTACAGACTATGTTTCAACAATTCCTGTGACCCTAGTTATAGATTCCGATGCTTCACTTCAGGTTTACTGTATCCCTTTGACCTTGTTATTGACGATGAAACACAGAAATTGCCACAGAATTAAAAAGAAAAGGCACAATGCCGACTTAAGTACAAGAAGACTGACTCTTCCTACTGTCTATGTTTTAAACCATTCCTGTGACGCTAGTTATAGATTCCGATGCTTCACGTCAGGTTTACTGTATCCCTCTGACCTTCGTATTGACGATGAAACACAGAAATCGTTTCGGAAATAAATAGAAATGGCACAATGCTGACCTAAGTACAATAAGACAGACTCTTCTTACTGTCTATGATTTGAACCATTCCTATGGCGCTAGTTACAGATTCAGATGCTTCACTTCAAGTTTACTGTATCCCTTGGACCTTCTTATTGACGATGAAACACAGATATTGCATCCGAATTAAATACAAAAGGCACAATGCCGACTTAAGTACAAGAAGACTGACTCTTCTTACTGACTATGTTTTGAACCATTCTTTTGACACTAGTTAGAGAATCCGATGCTTCACTTTAGGATTACTGTATCCCTCTGACCTTCTTATTGACGATGTAACACAGTAATTGCATCGCAATTAAATTGAAAAGGGCACAATGCCGACTTAAGTACAAGAAGACTGACTCTTTTTACTGTCTATGCTTTGAACCATTCCTGTGACACTAGTTATAGGTTCCGATGCTTCACTTCAGGTTTACTGTATCTCTTGGACCTTCTTATTGACGATGAAACATAGAAATTGCATCGGAATTAAATACAAAATGTACAATGCCGACTTATGTACGAGAAGATATACTCTTCTCACTGACTATGCTTAGAACCATTCCTGTGACACTAGTTATAGATTCCGATGCTTCACTTCAGGTTTACTGTATCCCTCTGACCTTCTTATTGACGATGAAACACAAAAATTGCATCGGAATTAAATACAAAAGGCACAATGGCGACTTAAGTACATGTAGACTGACACTTCCTACTGTCTATGTTTTGAACCATACCTGTGACACTAGTTATAGAATCCGATACTTCATTTCAGGTTTACTGTATCCCTCCGACCTTCTTATTGACGATGAAACACAGAAAGTACAACGGAATTAAATATAAAAGGCACAATGCCGACTTAAGTACAAGAAGACTGACTCTTCCTACTGTCTATGATTTGAACCATTCCTGTGATACTAGATACAGATTCCGATGCTTCATTTCAGGTTTACTGTATCCCTGTGACTTTCGAATTTACGATGAAACACAGAAATTGCATCGGAATTAAATACAAAAGGCATAATGCCGACTTAGGTACAAGAAGACTGACTCATCTTACTGTCTATGTTTCAAACCATTCCTGGGAACCTAGTTATAGATTCCGATGCTTCACTTCAGGTTTACTGTATCCCTTGGACCTTCTTATTGACGATGAAACACAGAAATTGCATCGGAATTAAATACGAAAGGCACAATGCCGACTTAAGTACAAGAGGACTGACTCTTCCTACTGTCTATGTTTTAAACCATTCCTGTAACACTAGTTAAAGATTCCGATGCTTCACTTCAGGTTTATTGTGTCTCTTGGACCTTCTTATTGACGATGAAACACCGATATTGCATCGGAATTAAATACAAAAGGCACAATGCCGACTTAAGTACAAGAAGACTGACTCTTCCGACTGACTATGTTTGAACCATTCTTGTTACACTAATTAGAGATTCCGATGCTTCACTTCAGGTTTACTGTATCCCTCTGACCTTCTTATTGACGATGAAACACAGTAATTGCATCGGAATTAAATAGAAAAGGCACAATGCCGACTTAAGTACCAGATGACTGACTCTTCCTACTGTCCATGTTTTGAACCAATCCTGTAACACTAGTAATAGATTCCGATGCTTCACTTCAGGTTTACTGTATCCCTCTGACCTTCTTATTGACGATGAAACACAGATATTGCATCCGAATTGTATACAAAAGGCACATTGCCGACTTAAGTACAAGAAGACTGACTCTTCTTACTGACTATGTTTTGAACCATTCTTTTGACACTAGTTAGAGATTCCGATGCTTCACTTCAGGTTTACTGTATCCCTCTGACCTTCTTATTGACGATGAAACACAGTAATTGCATCGGAATTAAATTGAAAAGGGCACAATGCCGACTTAAGTACAAGAAGGCTGACTCTTTTTACTGTCTATGCTTTGAACCATTCCTGTGACACTAGTTATAGATTCCGATGCTTCACTTCAGGTTTACTGTATCTCTTGGACCTTCTTATTGACGATGAAACATAGAAATTGCATCGGAATTAAATACAAAATGTACAATGCCGATTTAAGTACAAGAATACTGACTCTTCTCACTGACTATGTTTTGAACCATTCCTGTGACACTAGTTATAGATTCCGATGCTTCAGTTCAGGTTTACTGTATCCCTCTGACCTTCTTATTGACGATGAAACACAATATTTGCATCGGAATTAAATACAAAAGGCACAATGCCGACATAAACACAAGAAGACTGACTCATCTTACTGTCCATGTTTCAAACCATTCCTGGGAACCTAGTTATAGATTCCGATGCTTCACTACAGGTTTACTGTATCCCTTGGACCTTCTTATTGACGATGAAACACAGAAATTGCATCGGAATTAAATACGAAAGGCACAATGCCGACAAAAGTACAAGAGGACTGACTCTTCCTACTGTCTATGTTTTAAACCTTTCCTGTAACGCTAGTTACAGATTCCGATGCTTCACTTCAGGTTTACTGTGTCTCTTGGACCTTCTTATTGACGATGAAACACAGATATTGCATCCGAATTAAATACAAAAGGCACAATGCCGACTTATGTACAAGAAGACTGACTCTACTTACTGACTACGTTTTCAACCATTCCTGTGACACTAGTTATAGATTCCGATGCTTCACTTCAGGTTTACTGTATCCCTCTGACCTTGTTATTGACGATGAAACACAGAAATTGCATCGGAATTAAATAGAAAAGGCACAATGATGACTTAAGTACAAGAAGACTGACTCTTCCTACTGTCTATGTTTTAAACCATTCCTGTGACGCTAGTTATTGATTCCGATGCTTCACTTCAGGTTTACGTTATCCCTCTGACCTTCTTATTGACGATGAAACACAGAAATTGCTTCGGAATTAAATAGAAATGGCACAATGATGACTTAAGTACAATAAGACAGACTCTTCTTACTGTCTATGATTTGAAAAACTCCTGTGACGCTAGTTACTGATTCCGATGCTTCACTTCAGGTTTACTGTATCCCTTGAACCTTCTTATTGACGATGAAACACCGATATTGCATCGGAATTAAATACAAAAGGCACAATGCCGACTTAAGTACAAGGAGACTGACTCTTCTTACTGACTATGTTTGAACCATTCTTGTGACACTAATTAGAGATTCCGATGCTTCACTTCAGGTTTACTGTATCCCTCTGACCTTCTTATTGACGATGAAACACAGTAATTGCATCGGAATTAAATAGAAAAGGCACAATGCCGACTTAAGTACCAGAAGACTGACTCTTCCTACTGTCCATGTTTTGAACCAATCCTGTAACACTAGAAATAGATTCCGATGCTTCACTTCAAGTATACTGTATCCCTCTGACTTTCTTATTGACGATGAAACACCGAAATTGCATCGGAATGAAATACAAAAGGCACAATGCCGACTTAAGTACATGAAGACTGACCCTTCTTACTGTCTATGATTTGAACCATTCCTGTGACACTAGTTATAGATTCCGATGCTTCACTTCAGGTTTAGAGTATCGCTTGGACCTTCTTATTCACGATGAAACACAGAAATTGCATTGGAATTCAATAAAAAGGCACAATGCCGACTTAAGTACAAGAAGACTGACTCTTCTTACTGACTATGTTTTGAACCATTCCTGTGACACTAGTTATAGATTCCGATGCTTCACTTCAGGTTTACTGTATCGCTCTGAACTTCTTATTGACGACGAAACAAAGAATTTGCATCGGGATATAAATACAAAAGGCACAATGCTGACTTAAGTACAAGAAGACTGACTCTTCTTACTGACTATGTTTTGAATCATTCCTGTGACACTAGTTATAGACTCCGATGCTTCACTTCAGGTTTACTGTATCGCTCTGACCTTGTTATTGACGATGAAACACAGAAATTGCATTGGAATTCAATAAAAAGGCACAATGCCGACTTAAGTACAAGAAGACTGACTCTTCTTACTGACTATGTTTTGAACCATTCCAGTGACACTAATTATAGACTCCGATGCTTTACTTCAGGTATACTGTATCCCTCTGACCTTCTTATTGATGATGAAACACAGAAATTGCATCGGAATTAAATAGAAAAGGCACAATGCAGACATGAGTACAAGAAGACTGACTCTTCCTACTGTCTATGTTTTAAACCATTCCTGCGACGCTAGTTATAGATTCCGATGCTTGACTTCAGGTTTACTGTATCCCTCTGACCTTCTTATTGACGATGTAAGACAGAAAATACATCGGAATTAAATAGAAAAATCACAATGCCAACTTAAGTACAAGAAGACAGACTCTTCTTACTGTCTATGATTTGCAACATTCCTGTGACGCTAGTTTCAGATTCCGATGCTTCACTTCAGGTTTACTGTATCCCTAGGACCTTCTTAATGACGATGAAACACAGATATTGCATCCGAATTAAATACAAAAGGCACAATGCCGACTTAAGTACAAGAAGACTGACTCTTCTTACTGACTATGTTTTGAACCATTCTTGTGACACTAGTTAGAGATTCCGATGCTTCACTTCTGGTTTACTGTACCCCTCTGACCTTGTTATTGACGATGAAACACAGATATTGCATCCGAATTTAATACAAAAGGCACAATGCCGACTTAAGTACAGGAAGACTGACTCTTCTTACTGACGATGTTTTGAACCATTCTTGTGACACTAGTTAGAGATTCCGATGCTTCACTTCAGGTTTACTGTATCCCTCTGACCTTCTTATTGACGATGAAACACAGTAATTGCATCCGAACTAAATTGAAAAGAGCACAATGCCGACTTATGTACAAGAAGACTGACTCTTCTTACTGTCTATGTTTTGAACCATTCCTGTGACACTAGTTATAGCTTCCGATGCTTCACTTCAGGTATACTGTATCTCTTGGACCTTCTTATTGACGATGAAACATAGATATTGCATCGGAATTAAATACAAAAAGTACAATGCCGACTTAAGTACAAGAAGACTGACTCTTCTCACTGACTATGTTTTGAACCTTTCCTGTGACACTAGTTATAGATTCCGATGCTTCACTTCAGGTTTACTGTATCCCTCTGACCTTCTTATTGACGATGAAACACAAAAATTGCATCGGAATTAAATACAAAAGGCACAATGCCGACTTATGTACATGTAGACTGACTCTTCCTACTGTCTATGTTTTGAACCATTCCTGTGACACTAGTTATAGAATCCAATACTTCATTTCAGGTTTACTGTATCCCTCCGACTTTCTTATGGACGATGAAACACAGAAAGTGCAAAGGAATTAAATAGAAAAGGCACAATGCCGACTTAAGTACAAGAAGACTGACTCTTCCTACTGTCTATGATTTGAACCATTCCTGTGACACTAGATACAGATTCCGATGCTTCATTTCAGGTTTACTGTATCACTGTGACCTTCGTATTTACGATGAAACGCAGATATTGCATCGGAATTAAATACAAAAGGCACAATGCCGACTAAAGTACAAGAAGACTGACTCATCTTACTATCTATGATTTGAACCATTCCTGTGACGCTAGTTACTGATTCCGATGCTTCACTTCAGGTTTACTGTATCTCTTGGACCATCTTATTGACGATGAAACACAGATATTGCATCCGAATTAAATACAAAAGGCACAATGCCGACTTAAGTACAAGAAGACTGACTCTTCTTACTGGCTATGTTTTCAACCATTCCTGTGACACTAGTTATAGATTCCGATGCTTCACTTCAGGTTTACTGTATCCCTCTTACCTTGTTATTGACGATGAAACACAGAAATGGCATCGGAATTAAATAGAAAAGGCACAATGCCGACTTAATTACAAGAAGACTGACTCTTCCTACTGTCTATGTTTAAACCATTCCTGTGACGCTATTTATAGATTCCGATGCTTTACTTCAGGTTTACTGTATCCCTCTGACCTTCTTATTGACGATGAAACACAGAAATTGCTTCGGAATTAAATAGAAATGGCATAATGCCGACTTAAGTACAATAAGACAGACTCATCTTACTGTCTATGATTTGAACCATTCCTGTGAAGCTAGTTACTGATTCCGATGCTTCACTTCAGGTTTACTGTATCCCTTGGACCTTCTTATTGACGATGAAACACATATATTGCATCGGAATTAAATACAAAAGGCACAATGCCGACTTAAGTACAAGAAGACTGACTCTTCTTACTGACTATGTTTTGAAACATTCTTGTGACACAAGTTAGAGATTCCAATGCTTCACTTCAGGTTTACTGTATCCCTCTGACCTTCTTATTGACGATGAAACACAGTAATTGCATCGGAATTAAATTGAAAAGGGCACAATGCCGACTTAAGTACAAGAAGACTGACTCTTCTTACTGTCTATGTTTTGAACCATTCCTGTGACACTTGTAATAGATTCCGATGCTTCACTTCAGGTTTACTGTATCTCTTGGACCTTCTTATTGACGATGAAACATAGAAATTGCATCGTAATTAAATACAAAATGTACAATGCCGACTTAAGTACAGGAAGACTGACTCTTCTCACTGACTATGTTTTGAACCTATCCTGTGACACTAGTTATAGATTCCGATGCTTCACTTCAGGTTACTGTATCCCTCTGACTTTCTTATTGACGATGAAACACAAAAATTCCATCGGAATTAAATACAAAAGGCACAATGCCGACTTAAGTACATGTAGACTGACTCTTCCTACTGTCAATGTTTTGAACCATTCCTGTGACACTAGTTATAGAATCCGATACTTCATTTCAGGTTTACTGTATCCCTCCGACGTTCTTATTGACGATGAAACACAGAAAGTGCAAAGGAATTAAATAGAAAAGGCACAATGCCGAATTAAGTACAAGAAGACTGACTCTTCCTACTGTCTATGATTTGAACCACTCCTGTGACACTAGATACAGATTCCGATGCTTCATTTCAGGTTTACTGTATCCCTGTGACCTTCGTATTTACGATGAAACACAGAAATTGCATCGGAATTAAATACAAAAGGCACAATGCCGACTAAAGTACAAGAAGACTGACTCATCTTACTGTCTATGATTTGAACCATTCCTGTGACGCTAGTTACTCATTCCGATGCTACACTTCAGGTTTACAGTATCTCTTGGACCTTCTTATTGACGATGAAACACAGATATTGCATCCGAATTAAATACAAAAGGCACAATGCCGACTTAAGTACACGAAGACTGACTCTTCCTACTGTCTATGTTTTAAACCATTCCTGTGACGCTATTTATAGATTCCGATGCTTTACTTCAGGTTTACTGTATCCCTCTGACCTTCTTATTGACGATGAAACACAGAAAATGCTTCGGAATTAAATAGAAATGGCATAATGCCGACTTAAGTACAATAAGACAGACTCTTCTTACTGTCTATGATTTGAACCATTCCTGTGACGCTGGTTACTGATTCCGATGCTTCACTTCAGGTTTACTGTATCCCTTGGACCTTCTTATTGACGATGAAACACAGATATTGCATCGGAATTAAATACAAAAGGCACAATGCCGACTTAAGTACAAGAAGACTGACTCTTCTTACTGACTATGTTTTGAAACTTTCTTGTGACACTAGTTAGAGATTCCAATGCTTCACTTCAGGTTTACTGTATCCCTCTGACCTTCTTATTGACGATGATACACAGTAATTGCATCGGAATTAAATTGAAAAGGGCACAATGCCGACTTAAGCACAAGAAGACAGACTCTTCTTACTGTCTATGTTTTGAACAATCCCTGTGACACTAGTTATAGATTCTGATGTTTCACTTCAGGTTTACTGTATCTCTTGGACCTTCTTATTGACGATGAAATATAGAAATTGCATCGGAACTAAATACAAAATGTACAATGCCGACTTAAGTACAAGAAGACTGACTCTTCTCACTGACTATGTTTTGAACCATTCCTGTGACACTAGTAATAGATTCCGATGCTTCACTTCATGTTTACTGTATCCCTCTGACAATCTTATTGACGATGAAACACAAAAATTGCATCGGAATTAAATACAAAAGGCGCAATGCCGACTTAAGTACATGTAGACTGACTCTTCCTACTGTCTATGTTTTGAACCATTCCTGTGACGCTAGTTATAGAATCCAATACTTCATTTCTGGTTTACTGTATCCCTCCGACCTTCTAATTGACGATGAAACACAGGAAGTGCAACGGAATTAAATAGAAAAGGCACAATGCCGACTTAAGTACAAGAAGACTGACTCTTCCTACTGTCTATGATTTGAACCATTCCTGTGACACTAGATACGGATTCCGATGCTTCATTTCAGGTTTACTGTATCCCTGTGACCTTCGTATTTACGATGAAACACAGAAATTGCATCAGAATTAAATACAAAAGGCACAATGCCGACTTAAGTACAAGAAGACTGACTCATCTTACTGTCTATGTTTCGAACCATTCCTGGGAACCTAGCAATAGATTCCGATGCTTCACTTAAGGATTACTGTATCCCGTGGACCTTCTTAATGACGATATAACACAGAAATTGCATCGGAATTAAATACGAAAGGCACAATGCCGACTTAAGTACAAGAAGACTGACTCTTCCTACTGTCTATTCTGTGAACCATTTCTGTGACACTAGTTACAGATTCCGATGCTTCATTTCAGGTTTACTGTATCCATCTGCCTTTCTTATTGACGATGAAACGCAAAAATTTCATCGGAATTAAATACAAAAAGCACAATGCCGACTTAAGTACATGTAGACTGACTCTTCCTACTGTCTATGTTTTGAATTATTCCTGTGTCACTAGTTATAGAATCCGATGCTTCATTTCAGGTTTACTGTATCCCTCCGACCTTCTTATTGACGATTAAGCACAGATAGTGCAACGGAACTAGTTTGAAAAGCCACAATGCCGACTTAAGTACAAGAAGACTGACTCTTCTCACTGACTATGTTTTGAACCATTCCTGTGACACTAGTAATAGATTCCGATGCTTCACTTCATGTTTACTGTATCCCTCTGACAATCTTATTGACGATGAAACACAGAAATTGCATCGTATTTAAATACAAATGGCACAATGCCGACTTAAGTACAAGAAGACTGACTCTTCTTAGTGTCTATGCTTAGAACCATTGCTGGGAACCTAGTTATAGATTCCAATGCTTCACTTCAGGTTTACGGTATCCCTTGGACCTTGTTATTGACGATGAAACACAGATATTGCATCGGAATTAAATACGAAAGGCACAATGCCGACTTATGTACAAGAACACTGACTCTTCCTACTGTCCATGTTTTGAACCAATCCTGTAACACTAGTAATAGATTCCGATGCTTCACTTCATGTTTACTGTATCCCTCTGACCTTCTTATTGACGATGAAACACCGAAATTGCATCGGAATAAAATACAAAAGGCACAATGCCGACTTAAGTACAAGAAGACAGACCCTTCTTACTGTCTATGATTTGCAACATTCCTGTGACGCTAGTTTCAGATTCCGATGCTTCAGTTCAGGTTTATTGTATCCCTAGGACCTTCTTATTGACGATGAAACACAGATATTGCATCCGAATTAAATACAAAAGGCACAATGCCGACTTAAGTACAAGAAGACGGACTCTTCTTACTGACTATGTTTTGAACCATTCTTGTGACACTAGTTAGAGATTCCGATGCTTCACTTCAGGTTTACCGTATACCTCTGGCCTTGTTATTGACGATGAAACACAGATATTGCATCCGAATTTAATACAAAAGGCACAATGCCGACTTAAGTACATGAAGACTGACTCTTCTTACTGACTATGTTTTGAACCATTCTTGTGACACTAGTTAGAGATTCCGATGCTTCACTTCAGGTTTACTGTATCCCTCTGACCTTCTTATTGACGATGAAACACAGTAATTGCATCGGAACTAAATTGAAAAGGGCACAATGCCGACTTAAGTACAAGAAGACTGACTCTTCCAACTGTCTATGATTTGAACCATTCCTGTGACACTAGATACAGATTCCGATGCTTCATTTCAGGTTTACTGTATCACTGTGACCTTCGTATTTACGATGAAACACAGAAATTGCATCGGAATTAAATACAAAAGGCACAATGCCGACTAAAGTACAAGAAGACTGACTCATCTTACTATCTATGATTTGAACCATTCCTGTGACGCTAGTTACTGATTCCGATGCTTCACTTCAGGTTTACTGTATCTCTTGGACCATCTTATTGACGATGAAACACAGATATTGCATCCGAATTAAATACAAAAGGCACAATGCCGACTTAAGTACAAGAAGACTCACTCTTCTTACTGGCTATGTTTTCAACCATTCCTGTGACACTAGTTATAGATTCCGATGCTTCACTTCAGGTTTACTGTATCCCTCTGACCTAGTTATTGACGATGAAACACAGAAATTGCATCGGAATTAAATAGAAAAGGCACAATGCCGACTTAATTACAAGAAGACTGACTCTTCCTACTGTCTATGTTTAAACCATTCCTGTGACGCTATTTATTGATTCCGATGCTTTACTTCAGGTTTACTGTATGCCTCTGACCTTCTTATTGACGATGAAACACAGAAATTGCTTCGGAATTAAATAGAAATGGCATAATGCCGACTTAAGTACAGTAAGACAGACTCTTCTTACTGTCTATGATTTGAACCATTCCTGTGAAGCTAGTTACTGATTCCGATGCTTCACTTCAGGTTTACTGTATCCCTTGGACCTTCTTATTGACGATGAAACACATATATTGCATCGGAATTAAATACAAAAGGCACAATGCCGACTTAAGTACAAGAAGACTGACTCTTCTTACTGACTATGTTTTGAAACATTCTTGTGACACTAGTTAGAGATTCCAATGCTTCACTTCAGGATTACTGTATCCCTCTGACCTTCTTATTGACGATGATACACAGTAATTGCATCGGAATTAAATTGAAAAGGGCACAATGCCGACTTAAGTACAAGAAGACTGACTCTTCTTACTGTCTATGTTTTGAACCATTCCTGTGACACGTGTAATAGATTCCGATGCTTCACTTCAGGTTTACTGTATCTCTTGGACCTTCTTATTGACGATGAAACATAGAAATTGCATCGTAATTAAATACAAAATGTACAATGCCGACTTAAGTACAAGAAGACTGACTCTTCTCACTGACTATGTTTTGAACCTTTCCTGTGACACTAGTTATAGATTCCGATGCTTCACTTCAGGTTTACTGTATCCCTCTGACCTTCTTATTGACAATGAAACACAAAAATTGCATCGGAATTAAATACAAATGGCACAATGCCGACTTAAGTACATGTAGACTGACTCTTCCTACTGTCAATGTTTTGAACCATTCCTGTGACACTAGTTATAGAATCCGATACTTCATTTCAGGTTTACTGTATCCCTCCGACGTTCTTATTGACGATGAAACACAGAAAGTGCAAAGGAATTAAATAGAAAAGGCACAATGCCGACTTAAGTACAAGAAGACTGACTCTTCCTACTGTCTATGATTTGAACCATTCCTGTGACACTAGATACAGATTCCGATGCTTCATTTCAGCTTTACTGTATCCCTGTGACCTTCGTATTTACGATGAAACACAGAAATTGCATCGGAATTAAATACAAAAGGCACATTGCCGACTAAAGTACAAGAAGACTGACTCATCTTACTGTCTATGATGTGAACCATTCCTGTGACGCTAGTTACTGATTCCGATGCTACACTTCTGGTTTACTGTATCTCTTGGACCTTCTTATTGACGATGAAACACAGAAATTGCATCCGAATTAAATACAAAAGGCACAATGCCGACTTAAGTACACGAAGACTGACTCTTCCTACTGTCTATGTTTTAAACCATTCCTGTGACGCTATTTATAGATTCCGATGCTTTACTTCAGGTTTACTGTATCCCTCTGACCTTCTTATTGACGATGAAACACAGAAAATGCTTCGGAATTAAATAGAAATGGCATAATGCCGACTTAAGTACAATAAGACAGACTCATCTTACTGTCTATGATTTGAACCATTCCTGTGACGCTAGTTACTGATTCCGATGCTTCACTTCAGGTTTACTGTATCCCTAGGACCTTCTTATTGACGATGAATCACAGATATTGCATCGGAATTAAATACAAAAGGCACAATGCCGACTTAAGTACAAGAAGACTGACTCTTCTTACTGTCTATGTTTTGAACAATTCCTGTGACACTAGTTATAGAATCCAATACTTCATTTCAGGTTTACTGTATCCCTCCGACCTTCTTATTGACGATGAAACACAGGAAGTGCAACGGAATTATATAGAAAAGGCACAATGCCGACTTAAGTACAAGAAGACTGACTCTTCCTACTGTCTATGACTTGAACCATTCCTGTGACACTAGATACGGATTCCGATGCTTCATTTCAGGTTTACTGTATCCCTGTGACCTTCGTATTTACGATCAAACACAGAAATTGCATCAGAATTAAATACAAAAGGCACATTGCCGACTTAAGTACAAGAAGACTGACTCATCTTACTGTCTATGTTTCGAACCATTCCTGGGAACCTAGTAATAGATTCCGATGCTTCACTTAAGGATTACTGTATCCCGTGGACCTTCTTAATGACGATGAAACACAGAAATTGCATCGGAATTAAATACGAAAGGCACAATGCCGACTTAAGTACAAGAAGACTGACTCTTCCTACTGTCTATTCTTTGAACCATTTCTGTGACACTAGTTACAGATTCCGATGCTTCATTTCAGGTTTACTGTATCCATCTGCCCTTCTTATTGACGATGAAACGCAAAAATTTCATCGGAATTAAATACAAAAAGCACAATGCCGACTTAAGTACATGTAGACTGACTCTTCCTACTGTCTATGTTTTGAATTATTCCTGTGACACTAGTTATAGAATCCGATGCTTCATTTCAGGTTTACTGTATCCCTCCGACCTTCTTATTGACGATTAAGCACAGAGAGTGCAACGGAACTAAATTGAAAAGCCACAATGCCGACTTAAGTACAAGAAGACTGACTCTTCCTACTGTCTATGTTTTGAACCATTTCTGTGACACTAGTTACAGATTCCGATGCTTCATTTCAGGTTTACTGTATCGCTCTGACCTTCGTATTGACGATGAAACACAGAAATTGCATCGGAATTGTATACAAAAGGCACATTGCCGACTAAAGTACAAGAAGACTGACTCATCTTACTGTTTATGATTTGAACCATTCCTGTGACGCTAGTTACTGATTCCGATGCTACACTTCAGGTTTACTGTATCTCTTGGACCTTCTTATTGACGATGAAACACAGATATTGCATCCGAATTAAATACAAAAGGCACAATGCCGACTTAAGTACACGAAGACTGACTCTTCCTACTGTCTATGTTTTAAACCATTCCTGTGACGCTATTTATAGATTCCGATGCTTTACTTCAGGTTTACTGTATCCCTCTGACCTTCTTATTGACGATGAAACACAGAAAATGCTTCGGAATTAAATAGAAATGGCATAATGCCGACTTAAGTACAATAAGACAGACTCTTCTTACTGTCTATGATTTGAACGATTCCTGTGACGCTAGTTACTGATTCCGATGCTTCACTTCAGGTTTACTGTATCCCTAGGACCTTCTTATTGACGATGAATCACAGATATTGCATCGGAATTAAATACAAAAGGCACAATGCCGACTTAAGTACAAGAAGACTGACTCTTCTTACTGTCTATGTTTTGAACAATTCCCGTGACACTAGTTATAGAATCCAATACTTCATTTCAGGTTTACTGTATCCCTCCGACCTTCTTATTGACGATGAAACACAGGAAGTGCAACGGAATTAAATAGAAAAGGCACAATGCCGACTTAAGTACAAGAAGACTGACTCTTCCTACTGTCTATGACTTGAACCATTCCTGTGACACTAGATACGGATTCCGATGCTTCATTTCAGGTTTACTGTATCCCTGTGACCTTCGTATTTACGATGAAACACAGAAATTGCATCAGAATTAAATACAAAAGGCACAATGCCGACTTAAGTACAAGAAGACTGACTCATCTTACTGTCTATGTTTCGAACCATTCCTGGGAACCTAGTAATAGATTCCGATGCTTCACTTAAGGATTACTGTATCCCGTGGACCTTCTTAATGACGATGAAACACAGAAATTGCATCGGAATTAAATACGAAAGGCACAATGCCGACTTAAGTACAAGAGGACTGACTCTTCCTACTGTCTATGTTTTGAACCATTTCTGTGACACTAGTTACAGATTCCGATGCTTCATTTCAGGTTTACTGTATCGCTCTGACCTTCGTATTGACGATGAAACACAGAAATTGCATCGGAATTAAATACAAATGGCACAATGCCGACTTAAGTTCAAGAAGACTGACTCTTCTTAGTGTCTATGTTTCGAACCATTGCTGGGAACCTAGTTATAGATTCCAATGCTTCACTTCAGGTTTACGGTATCCCTTGGACCTTGTTTTTGACGATGAAACACAGAAATTGCATCGGAATTAATTACGAAAGGCACAATGCCGACTTAAGTACAAGAACACTGACTCTTCCTACTGTCCATGTTTTGAACCAATCCTGTAACACTAGTAATAGATTCCGATGCTTCACTTCATGTTTACTGTATCCCTCTGACCTTCTTATTGACGATGAAACACCGAAATTGCATCGGAATAAAATACAAAAGGCACAATGATAACTTAAGTACAAGGAGACTGACCCTTCTTACTGTCTATGATTTGAACCATTCCTGTGACACTAGTTATAGATTCCGATGCTTCACTTCAGGTTCAGAGTATCGCTTGGACCTTCTTATTGACGATGAAACAGAAATTGCATCGGAATTAAATAGGAAAGGCACAATGCCGATTTAAGTGCAAGAAGACTGACTCTTCTTACTGTCTATGATTTGAACCATTCCAGTGACACTAGTTATAGATTTTGATGCTTCACTTCACGTTTACTGTGTCCCACTGACCTTCTTATTGACGACGAAACACTGAATTAGCATCGGGATATAAATAGAAAAGGCACAATGCCGACTTAAGTACAACAAGACTGACTCTTCTTACTGACTGTGTTTTGAATTAATCCTGTGACACTAGTTATAGACTCCGATGTTTCACTTCAGGTTTACTGTATCGCTCTGACCTTCTTACTGACGATGAAACACAGAAATTGCATCGGAATTCAATAAAAAGGCACAATGCCGACTTAAGTACAAGAACACTGACTCTTCTTACTGACTATGATTTGAACCATTCCAGTAACACTAATTATAGATTCCGATGCTTTACTTCAGGTTTATTGTATCCCTCTGACCTTCTTATTGATGATGAAACGCAGAAATTGCATCGGAATTAAATAGAAAAGGCACAATGCAAACTTAAGTACAAGAAGACTGACTCTCCCTACTGTCTATGTTTTAAACCATTCCTGCGACGCTAGTTATAGATTCCGATGCTTGTCTTCAGGTTTACTCTAACCCTCTGACCTTCTTATTGACCATGAAATACAGAAATTACATCGGAATTAAATAGAAAAAGCACAATGCCGACTTAAGTACAAGAAGACAGACTCTTCTTACTGTCTATGATTTGCAACATTCCTGTGACGCTAGTTTCAGATTCCGATGCTTCACTTCAGGTTTAATGTATCCCTAGGACCTTCTTATTGACGATGAAACACAGATATTGCATCCGAATTTAATACAAAAGGCACAATGCCGACTTAAGTACAAGAAGACTGACTCTTCTTACTGTCTATGTTTTGAACCATTCTTATGACACTAGTTAGAGGATCCGATGCTTCACTTCAGGTTTACTGTATCCCTCTGACATTCTTATTGACGATGAAACACAGTAATTTCATCGGAATGAAATTGAAGAGGACACAATGCCGACTTAAGTACAAGAAGACTGACTCTTCTTACAGTCTATGTTTTGAACCATACCTGTGACACTAGTTACAGATTCCGATGCTTCACTTCAGGTTTACTGTATCTCTTGGACCTTCTTATTGACGATGAAACACAGAAATTGCATCGGAATTAAATACAAAATGCACAATTCCGACTTAAGTACTAGAAGACTGACTCTTCTAACTGACTATGATTTGAACCATTCCTGTGACACTAGTTATAGATTCCGATGCTTCACTTCAGGTTTACTGTATCCCTCTGACCTTCTTATTGACGACGAAACACAGAAATTGCATCGGAATTAAATAGAAAAGGCACAATGCCGACTTAAGTACAAGAAGACTGACTCTTCCTACTGTCTATGTTTTAAACCATTCCTGTGACGCTAGTTATAGATTCCGATGCTTCACTTCTGGTTTACTGTATCCCTCAGACCTTCTTATTGACGATGAAACACAGAAATTGTACCGGAATGAAATAGAAAAGGAACAATGCCGACTTAAGTACAAGAAGACAGACTCATCTTACTGTCTATGTTTCGAACCATTTCTGGGAACCTAGTAATAGATTCCGATGCTTCACTTAAGGATTACTGTATCCCATGGACCTTCTCAATGACGATGAAACACGGAAATTGCATCGGAATTAAATACGAAAGGCACAATGCCGACTTAAGTACAAGAAGACTGACTCTTCCTACTGTCTATTCTTTGAACCATTTCTGTGACACTAGTTACAGATTCCGATGCTTCATTTCAGGTTTACTGTATCCATCTGCCCTTCTTATAGACGATGAAAGGCAAAAATTTCATCGGAATTAAATACAAAAAACACAATGCCGACTTAAGTACATATAGACTGACTCTTCCTACTGTCTATGTTTTGAATTATTCCTGTGACACTAGTTATGGAATCCGATGCTTCATTTCAGGTTTACTGTATCCCTCCGACCTTCTTATTGACGATTAAGCACAGAAAGTGCAACGGAACTAAATTGAAAAGCCACAATGCCGACTTAAGTACAAGAAGACTGACTCTTCCTACTGTCTATGTTTTGAACCATTTCTGTGACACTAGTTACAGATTCCGATGCTTCATTTCAGGTTTACTGTATCTCTCTGACTTTCGTATTGACGATGAAACACAGAAATTGCATCGGAATTATATACAAATGGCACTATGCGAACTTAAGTACAAGAAGACTGACTCTTCTTAGTGTCTATGTTTCGAACCATTGCTGGGAACCTAGTTATAGATTCCAATGCTTCACTTCAGGTTTACGGTATCCCTTGGACCTTGTTATTGACGATGAAACACAGAAATTGCATCGGAATTAAATACGAAAGGCACAATGCCGACTTAAGTACAAGAACACTGACTCTTCCTACTGTCCATGTTTTGAACCAATCCTGTAACACTAGTAATAGATTCCGATGCTTCACTTCAGGTTTACTGTATCCCTCTGACCTTCTTATTGACGATGAAACACCGAAATTGCATCGGAATACAATACAAAAGGCACAATGCCGACTTAAGTGCAAGAAGACTGACCCTTCTTACTGTCTATGATTTGAACCATTCCTGTGACACTAGTTATAGATTCCGATGCTTCACTTCAGGTTCAGAGTATCGCTTGGACCTTCTTATTGACGAAGAAACAGTAATTGCATCGGAATTAAATAGGAAAGGCACAATGCCGACTTAAGTGCAAGAAGACTGGCTCTTCTTACTGTCTATGTTTTGAACCATTCCTGTGACACTAGTTATAGATTCCGATGCTTCACTTCAGGTTTACTGTATCCCTCTGACATTCTTATTGACGATGAAACACAGAAATTGCATCGGAATTAAATAGAAAAGGCACAAAGCTGACTTAAGTACAAGAAGACTGACTCATCTTACTGTCTATGATTTGAACCATTCCAGTGACACTAGTTATAGATTTTGATGCTTCACTTCACGTTTACTGTGTCCCACTGACCTTCTTATTGACGACGAAACACAGAATTTGCATCGGGATATAAATACAAAAGGTACAATGCCGACTTAAGTACAAGAAGACTGACTCTTCTTACTGACTATGTTTTGAATTATTCCTGTGACACTAGTTATAGACTCCGATGCTTCACTTCAGGTTTACTGTATCGCTCTGACCTTCTTACTGACGATGAAACACAGAAATTGCATCGGAATTCAATAAAAAGGCACAATGCCTACTTAAGTACAAGAACACTGACTCTTCTTACTGACTATGTTTTGAACCATTCCAGTAACACTAATTATAGATTCCGATGCTTTACTTCAGGTTTACTGTATCCCTCTGACCTTCTTATTGCTGATGAAACGCAGAAATTGCATCGGAATTAAATAGAAAAGGCACAATGCAGACTTAAGTACAAGAAGACTGACTCTCCCTACTGTCTATGTTTTAAACCATTCCTGCGACGCTAGTTATTGATTCCGATGCTTGACTTCAGGTTTACTGTATCCCTCTGACCTTCTTATTGACGATGAAAGACAGAAATTACATCGGAATTAAATAGAAAAAGCACAATGCCGACTTAAGTACAAGAAGACAGACTCTTCTTACTGTCTATGATTTGCAACATTCCTGTGACGCTAGTTTCAGATTCCGATGCTTCACTTCAGGTTTAATGTATCCCTAGGACCTTCTTATTGACGATGAAACACCGATATTGCATCCGAATTTAATACAAAAGGCACAATGCCGACTTAAGTACAAGAAGACTGACTCTTCTTACTGTCTATGTTTTGAACCATTCTTATGACACTAGTTAGAGGATCCGATGCTTCACTTCAGGTTTACTGTATCCCTCTGACATTCTTATTGACGATGAAACACAGTAATTTCATCGGAATGAAATTGAAGAGGACACAATGCCGACTTAAGTACAAGAAGACTGACTCTTCCTACTGTCTATGTTTTAAACCATTCCTGTGACGCTAGTTATAGATTCCGATGCTTCACTTCTGGTTTACTGTATCCCTCAGACCTTCTTATTGACGATGAAACACAGAAATTGTACCGGAATGAAATAGAAAAGGAACAATGCCGACTTAAGTACAAGAAGACAGACTCATCTTACTGTCTATGTTTCGAACCATTTCTGGGAACCTAGTAATAGATTCCGATGCTTCACTTAAGGATTACTGTATCCCATGGACCTTCTCAATGACGATGAAACACGGAAATTGCATCGGAATTAAATACGAAAGGCACAATGCCGACTTAAGTACAAGAAGACTGACTCTTCCTACTGTCTATTCTTTGAACCATTTCTGTGACACTAGTTACAGATTCCGATGCTTCATTTCAGGTTTACTGTATCCATCTGCCCTTCTTATAGACGATGAAAGGCAAAAATTTCATCGGAATTAAATACAAAAAACACAATGCCGACTTAAGTACATATAGACTGACTCTTCCTACTGTCTATGTTTTGAATTATTCCTGTGACACTAGTTATGGAATCCGATGCTTCATTTCAGGTTTACTGTATCCCTCCGACCTTCTTATTGACGATTAAGCACAGAAAGTGCAACGGAACTAAATTGAAAAGCCACAATGCCGACTTAAGTACAAGAAGACTGACTCTTCCTACTGTCTATGTTTTGAACCATTTCTGTGACACTAGTTACAGATTCCGATGCTTCATTTCAGGTTTACTGTATCTCTCTGACTTTCGTATTGACGATGAAACACAGAAATTGCATCGGAATTATATACAAATGGCACTATGCGAACTTAAGTACAAGAAGACTGACTCTTCTTAGTGTCTATGTTTCGAACCATTGCTGGGAACCTAGTTATAGATTCCAATGCTTCACTTCAGGTTTACGGTATCCCTTGGACCTTGTTATTGACGATGAAACACAGAAATTGCATCGGAATTAAATACGAAAGGCACAATGCCGACTTAAGTACAAGAACACTGACTCTTCCTACTGTCCATGTTTTGAACCAATCCTGTAACACTAGTAATAGATTCCGATGCTTCACTTCAGGTTTACTGTATCCCTCTGACCTTCTTATTGACGATGAAACACCGAAATTGCATCGGAATACAATACAAAAGGCACAATGCCGACTTAAGTGCAAGAAGACTGACCCTTCTTACTGTCTATGATTTGAACCATTCCTGTGACACTAGTTATAGATTCCGATGCTTCACTTCAGGTTCAGAGTATCGCTTGGACCTTCTTATTGACGAAGAAACAGTAATTGCATCGGAATTAAATAGGAAAGGCACAATGCCGACTTAAGTGCAAGAAGACTGGCTCTTCTTACTGTCTATGTTTTGAACCATTCCTGTGACACTAGTTATAGATTCCGATGCTTCACTTCAGGTTTACTGTATCCCTCTGACATTCTTATTGACGATGAAACACAGAAATTGCATCGGAATTAAATAGAAAAGGCACAAAGCTGACTTAAGTACAAGAAGACTGACTCATCTTACTGTCTATGATTTGAACCATTCCAGTGACACTAGTTATAGATTTTGATGCTTCACTTCACGTTTACTGTGTCCCACTGACCTTCTTATTGACGACGAAACACAGAATTTGCATCGGGATATAAATACAAAAGGTACAATGCCGACTTAAGTACAAGAAGACTGACTCTTCTTACTGACTATGTTTTGAATTATTCCTGTGACACTAGTTATAGACTCCGATGCTTCACTTCAGGTTTACTGTATCGCTCTGACCTTCTTACTGACGATGAAACACAGAAATTGCATCGGAATTCAATAAAAAGGCACAATGCCTACTTAAGTACAAGAACACTGACTCTTCTTACTGACTATGTTTTGAACCATTCCAGTAACACTAATTATAGATTCCGATGCTTTACTTCAGGTTTACTGTATCCCTCTGACCTTCTTATTGCTGATGAAACGCAGAAATTGCATCGGAATTAAATAGAAAAGGCACAATGCAGACTTAAGTACAAGAAGACTGACTCTCCCTACTGTCTATGTTTTAAACCATTCCTGCGACGCTAGTTATTGATTCCGATGCTTGACTTCAGGTTTACTGTATCCCTCTGACCTTCTTATTGACGATGAAAGACAGAAATTACATCGGAATTAAATAGAAAAAGCACAATGCCGACTTAAGTACAAGAAGACAGACTCTTCTTACTGTCTATGATTTGCAACATTCCTGTGACGCTAGTTTCAGATTCCGATGCTTCACTTCAGGTTTAATGTATCCCTAGGACCTTCTTATTGACGATGAAACACCGATATTGCATCCGAATTTAATACAAAAGGCACAATGCCGACTTAAGTACAAGAAGACTGACTCTTCTTACTGTCTATGTTTTGAACCATTCTTATGACACTAGTTAGAGGATCCGATGCTTCACTTCAGGTTTACTGTATCCCTCTGACATTCTTATTGACGATGAAACACAGTAATTTCATCGGAATGAAATTGAAGAGGACACAATGCCGACTTAAGTACAAGAAGACTGACTCTTCTTACTGTCTATGTTTTGAACCATTCCTGTGACACTAGTTACAGATTCCGATGCTTCACTTCAGGTTTACTGTATCTCTTGGACCTTCTTATTGACGATGAAACACAGAAATTGCATCGGAATTAAATACAAAATGCACAATTCCGACTTAAGTACTAGAAGACTGACTCATCTTACTGTCTATGTTTCGAACCATTCCTGGGAACCTAATAATAGATTTCGATGCTTCACTTAAGGATTACTGTATCCTTTGGACCTTCTTAATGACGATGAAACACAGAAATTGCATCGGAATTAAATACGAAAGGCACAATGCCGACTTAAGTACAAGAAGACTGACTCTTCCTTCTGTCTATTCTTTGAACCATTTCTGTGACACTAGTTACAGATTCCGATGCTTCATTTCAGGTTTACTGTATCCATCTGCCCTTCTTATTGACGATGAAACGCAAAAATTTCATCGGAATTAAATACAAAAAGCACAATGCCGACTTAAGTACATGTAGACTGACTCTTCCTACTGTCTATGTTTTGAATTATTCCTGTGACACTAGTTATAGAATCCGATGCTTCATTTCAGGTTTACTGTATCCCTCCGACCTTCTTATTGACGATTAAGCACAGAAAGTGCAACGGAACTTAATTGAAAAGCCACAATGCCGACTTAAGTACAAGAAGACTGACTCTTCTTTGTGTCTATGTTTCGAACCATTTGTGGGAACCTAGTTGTAGATTCCAATGCTTCACTTCAGGTTTATGGTATCCCTTGGACCTTGTTATTGAAGATGAAACACAGAAATTGCATCGGAATTAAATACGAAAGGCACAATGCCGACTTAAGTACAAGAACACTGACTCTTCCTACTGTCCATGTTTTGAACCAATCCTGTAACACTAGTAATAGATTCCGATGCTTCACTTCAGGTTTACTGTATCCCTCTGACCTTCTTATTGGAGATGAAACACCGAAATTGCATCGGAATAAAATACAAAAGGCACAATGCCGACTTAAGTACAAGAAGACTGACCCTTCTTACTGTCTATGATTTGAACCATTCCTGTGACACTAGTTATAGATTCCGATGCTTCACTTCAGGTTCAGAGTATCGCTTGGAACTTCTTATTGACGATGAAACAGAAATTGCATCGGAATTAAATAGGAAAGGCACAATGCCGACTTAAGTGCAAGAAGACTGACTCTTCTTACTGTCTATGTTTTGAACCATTCCTGTGACACTAGTTATAGATTCCGATGCTTCACTTCAGGTTTACTGTATCCCTCTGACACTCTTATTGACGATGAAACACAGAAATTGCATCGGAATTAAATAGAAAAGGCACAAAGCTGACTTAAGTACAAGAAGACTGACTCATCTTACTGTCTATGATTTGAACCATTCCAGTGACACTAGTTATAGATTTGGATGCTTCACTTCTCGTTTACTGTGTCCCACTGACCTTCTTATTGACGACGAAACACAGAATTTGCATCGGGATATAAATACAAAAGGCACAATGCCGACTTAAGTACAAGAAGACTGACTCTTCTTACTGACTATGTTTTGACTTATTCCTGTGACACTAGTTATAGAATCCGATGCTTCACTTCAGGTTTACTGTATCGCTCTGACCTTCTTACTGACGATGAAACACAGAAATTGCATCGGAATTCAATAAAAAGGCACAATGCCGACTTAAGTACAAGAACACTGACTCTTCTTACTGACTATGTTTTGAACCATTCCAGTGACACTAATTATAGATTCCGATGCTTTACTTCAGGTTTACTGTATCCCTCTGACCTTCTTATTGATGATGAAACGCAGAAATTGCATCGGAATTAAATAGAAAAGGCACAATGCAGACTTAAGTACAAGAAGACTGACTCTCCCTACTGTCTATGTTTTAACCCATTCCTGCGACGCTAGTTATACATTCCGATGCTTGACTTCATGTTTACTGTATCCCTCTGACCTTCTTATTGACGATGAAAGACAGAAATTACATCGGAATTAAATTAGAAAAAGCACAATGCCGACTTAAGTACAAGAAGACAGACTCTTCTTACTGTCTATGATTTGCAACATTCCTGTGACGCTAGTTTCAGATTCCGATGCTTCACTTCAGGTTTATGTATCCCTAGGACCTTCTTATTGACGATGAAACACAGAAATTGCACCGGAGTGAAATAGAAAAGGCACAATGCCGACTTAAGTACAAGAAGACAGACTCTTCTTACTGTCTATGATTTGACCAATTCCTGTGACGCTAGTTTCAGATTCCGATGCTTCACATCAGGTTTACTGTATCCCTTGGACCTTCTTGTTGACGATGAAACACAGATATTGCATCCGAATTAAATACAAAAGGCACAATGTCGACTTAAGTACAAGAAGACATACTCTTCTTACTGACTATGTTTCAGCGATTCCTGTGACACTAGTTATAGTTTCCGATGCTTCACTTCAGGTTTACTGTATCCCTCTGACCTTGTTATTGACGATGAAACACCGAAATTGCATCGGAATTAAATAGAAAAGGCACAATGCTGACTTAAGTACAAGAAGACTGACTCTTCCTACTGTCTATGTTTTAAACCATTCCTGTGACGCTAGTTATAGATTCCGATGCTTCACTTCAGGTTTACTGTATCCCTCTGACCTTCGTATTGACGATGAAACACAGAAATTGCTTCGGAATTAAATAGAAATGGCACAATGCCGACTTAAGTACAATAAGACAGACTCTTCTTACTGTCTTTGATTTGAACCATTCCTGTGACGCTAGTAACAGATTCAGATGCTTCACTTCAGGTTTACTGTATCCCTTGGACCTTCATATTGACGATGAAACACAGATATTGCATCGGAATTAAATACAAAGGGGACAATGCCGACTTAAGTACAAGAAGACTGACACAACTTACTGACTATGTTTTGAACCATTCTTGTGACACTAGGTAGGGATTCCGATGCTTCACTTCAGGTTTACTGTATCCCTCTGACCTGCTTATTGACGACGAAACACAGTATTAGCATCGGGATATAAATACAAAAGGCACAATGCCGACTTAAGTACAAGAAGACTGACTCTTCTTACTGACTATGTTTTGAATTATTCCTGTGACACTAGTTATAGACTCCGATGCTTCACTTCAGGTTTACTGTATCGCTCTGACCTTCTTACTGACGATGAAACACAGAAATTGCATCGGAATTCAATAAAAAGGCACAATGCCGACTTAAGTACAAGAACACTGACTCTTCTTACTGACTATGTTTTGAACCATTCCAGTAACACTAATTATAGATTCCGATGCTTTACTTCAGGTTTACTGTATCCCTCTGACCTTCTTATTGACGATGAAAGACAGAAATTACATCGGAATTAAATAGAAAAAGCACAATGCCGACTTAAGTACAAGAAGACAGACTCTTCTTACTGTCTATGATTTGCAACATTCCTGTGACGCTAGTTTCAGATTCCGATGCTTCACTTCAGGTTTAATGTATCCCTAGGACCTTCTTATTGACGATGAAACACAGATATTGCATCCGAATTTAATACAAAAGGCACAATGCCGACTTAAGTACACGAAGACTGACTCTTCTTACTGTCTATGTTTTGAACCATTCTTGTGACACTAGTTAGAGGTTCCGATGCTTCACTTCAGGTTTACTGTATCCCTCTGTCATTCTTATTGACGAGGAAACACAGTAATTTCATCGGAATGAAATTGAAGAGAACACAATGCCGACTTAAGTACAACAAGACTGACTCTTCTTACTGTCTATGTTTTGAACCATTCCTGTGACACTAGTTACAAATTCCGATGCTTCACTTCAGGTTTACTGTATCTCTGGGACCTTCTTATTGACGATGAAACACAGAAATTGCATCGGAATTAAATACAAAATGCTCAATTCCGACTTAAGTACAAGAAGACTGACTCTTCTTACTGACTATGATTTGAACCATTCCTGTGACGCCAGTTACTGATTCCGATGCTTCACTTCAGGTTTACTGTATCTCTAGGAACCTTCTTATTGACGATGAAACACCGATATCGCATCGGATATAATATAAAAGGCACAATGCCGACTTAAGTTCAAGAAGACTGATTCTTCTTACTGACTATGTTTGAACCATTCTTGTGACACTAATTAGAGATTCCGATGCTTCACTTCAGGTTTACTGTATCTCTAGGAACCTTCTTATTGACGATGAAACACCGATATCGCATCGGATATAATATAAAAGGCACAATGCCGACTTAAGTTCAAGAAGACTGATTCTTCTTACTGACTATGTTTGAACCATTCTTGTGACACTAATTAGAGAATCCGATGCTTCACTTCAGGTTTACTGTATCCCTGTGACCTTCTTATTGACGATGAAACACAGTAATTGCATCGGAATTAAATAGAAAAGGCACAATGCCGTCTTAAGTACAAGAAGACTGACTCTTCCTACTGCCTATGTTTTGAACCATTTCTGTGACACTAGTTACAGATTCCGATGCTTCATTTCAGGTTTACTGTATCCATCTGACCTTCTTATTGACGATGAAACACAAAAATTTCAACGGAATTAAATACAAAAGGCACAATGCCGACTTAAGTACATGTAGACTGACTCTTCCTACTGTCTATTTTTTAATTAATCCTGTGACACTAGTTTTGGAATCCTATGCTTCATTTCAGGTTTTCTGTATCCCTCCGACCATCTTATTGACGATGAAGCACAGAAAGTGCAACGGAATTAAATAGAAAAGCCACAATGCCGACTTAAGTACAAGAGGACTGACTCTTCCTACTGTCTATGTTTTGGACCATTTCTGTGAAACTAGTTACAGATTCCGATGCTTCATTTCAGGTTTACTGTATCCCTCTGACCTTCGTATTGACGATGAAACACAGAAATTGCATCGGAATTAAATACAAAAGGCACAATGCCGACTTAAGTACAAGAAGACTGACTCTTCTTACTGTCTATGTTTCGAACCATTCCTGGGAACCTATTTACAGATTCCGATGCTTCACTTCAGTTTTACTGTATCCCGTCGACCTTCTTATTCACGATGAAACACAGAAATTGCATCGGAATTAAATACGAAAGGCACAATGCCGACTTAAGTACAAGAAGACTGACCCTTCTTACTGTCTATGATTTGAACCATTCCTGTGACACTAGTTATAGATTCCGAGGCTTCACTTCAGGTTTAGAGTATCCCATGGACCTTCTTATTGACTTTGAAACACCGAAATTGCATCGGAATTCAATACGAAAGGCACAATGCGTACTTAATTACAAGAAGACTGACTCTTCTTACTGTCTATGTTTTGAACCATTCCTGTGACACTAGTTAGAGATTCTGATGTTTCACTTCAGGTGTCCTGCATCCCTTGGACCTTCTTATTGACGATGAAACACAGAAATTGCATCGGAATTAAATAGAAAGGGCA